>NC_141047.1:15681374-15873874 GCF_041138505.1 Cibotium barometz | reverse complement strand
TGAAAAGAAGAGTGGACAGGTTCTTGGCAAATATTGTTGTAAACATGGGCGTGTGTCTGTTCCTTCACTTGCTAAACCACCTGAGCCATTAAGATCTCTTTTGATTGGTAGTGACACTACAAGTAAAAAATTTCGAGAAAACATCAGGGCTTATAATAGTGTGTTGGCTTTTTCATCATTGGGTGCACAAATAGATGACTCTCTCTTTCACAATAGTAGTGTCTATACTTTCAAGGTGCATGGGACTGTTTATCATCGGATTGGGTCCTTGGTCCCCAATAATATGTACAATCCTAAGCCACAGTTTGCACAGTTGTATGTGTTTGATACTGAGCACGAATTACAAAATCGACTAGGTGTCATGAATGGATTGGAATCCACAACCCTAGAAGCACTTCAATCGATGATGCACACTTCTAATCCATTTGCACAAGCTTTTAAGTATGTGGGAAGAATGTTGAGTGACAATCCAAGTTTGGATTTGAAAATGACTATATGTGAGACGAAATCCACATCTAGGCAGTACTCAATGCCAACAGCTTCCGAGATTGCTGGTATCATGATTGGTCAAGGTGATGATCATAATGTTGGTCGTCGTGATATTTTATTGCATACTCGAGAAGGCACATGCAAACACATCTCTAATTTGCATAGGTGCTATATGCCTCTTTTGTACGTCATGTTATTTCCAAGAGGGGAGGATGGATGGCACTTGAGAATCCCTTATGCTGATGCACAAGTGAGTGCATTGAGAAATGGTCATTGTGTGACTCAACGACAATACTATGCTTATCGATTGCAAATTCGCCCAGATACAAATGCATGCTTGCTACGTGGTGGAAGAAGGTTGTTGCAACAGTTTATGGTTGATGCCTATTGCAGTGTTGAAGAGTCACGATTATCTTGGCTACGCCATAATCAAAAAAGTTTGCGTTCAGAGGTTTATAGTGGTTTAGCAGACATGCTTCATGTGGAAGGAAGTGGAAGTGGTATTGCAGGAAGGACAGTGGGAAGTAGAATAGTGTTACCTTCCGGTTTTACTGGTGGGCCACGACAAATGTATCAACTTTATCAGGATGCCATGGCAATTGTTCGTTCAAAGGGCAAGCCCGATTTATTCATTACTTTCACCTGTAACCCAAAGTGGCCAGAGGTATTAGATGCTTTACTCCCGGGGCAAAGTGCATGTGACCGGCCTGATTTGACTACTAGAGTATTTCACCAAAAACATTCAGATATGATGAAAAATATCGTGAAGAAGGAGCTCTTTGGTAAGGTGATTGGATATGTGAGTGTCATTGAGTTCCAAAAAAGAGGATTGCCTCATTCACACACGTTATTGATCTTGGATAGTGCCCATAAACCTAAGACTCTCCAAGACTATGACAGATTAGTATGTGCCGAATTGCCTGACAAGCAAATGTTTCCTGCTCTGCATGATGTCGTGTTGCATTGCAATATCCATGGGCCCTGTGGGCCATTCAATCCAAGTGCAATTTGTATGGATAAAGGGAAATGCACAAGGAACTATCCACGAGCTTTTGCACAAGAGACTACTATGGATGAGAGTGGTTACCCCGTGTATATGCGTCGAAATGATGGAAGAACTGTGGCATTGAAAAAGTGTAATGTTGATAATAGATGGGTTGTGCCATATAACCCTTATCTTTCAATCACATATAATGCTCATGTAAATGTGGAAATATGCTCAACAATAGCAGCAGTGAAATATCTTTACAAGTACATATACAAGGGGCATGACAGAGCAACAATAAGATTTAGCACTGTACAAGGTGGGGATGTTAATGCTGCTTGCGTAGTCGATGAGATTCAGAGGTATTTGGATGCACGTTACGTCTCTGCATCAGAGGCATGTTGGAGACTCTTTGAGTATGATTTACACAATGAGAAGCCTGATGTGCAACGGTTGCAGGTACACTTAGATGGGGGTCATAATGTTATCTTCAGAGATGATGATAATATTGCAGATGTTTTTCAGAGGGAAAATGTAGGCAAGACTACTATGACTGAATGGTTTACCTGTAATCAACAACATCTTGAAGCAAACAATACATTGTTTAGTGATTTCCCTCAACAATGGGTTTGGAACTCTAGGTTGAAGAAATGGACCAAAAGAAAGATTGGAAACACTATAGGGCGCATGTACTTTGTAGCTCCTTTGGCAGGTGAGGCATACTATGTTCGCCTACTTCTTACAATATGTAAAGGATCTAAGTCATTTGAAGATTTGCGTTCGCTGAATGGTCACATCTGTCCTTCTTTCAAGGCAGCTTGCATTGGAAGATGATTCTGAATGGGTTGCATGTATGGAGGAAGCATCATCTATGCAAAATGCCTTGCAATTGAGATGTCTTTTTGGTACTATATTGCTATTTTGTGAGCCTTCCTGTCCAGGAATATTGTGGAAGAGATTTCGAGAAGAAATGATAGAAGATTTTCTATACCAGTTATCGAGAAGCAGGGGTCAGTTTATTGGTATTGAACAATTAGCTGAAACTCATGCACTACTACATTTGGAAGAAATTCTTCGTGCTCAGAGATGGACATTGGCAGATTTTGAAGGAATGCCTGAACTAAACAGAACTGATTTGGAAGTCTTGGGTGAAAATACATTGCTTTTGGAAGAGAGATCTTTTGATACTGTGGAACAATATAACCTGTCAAGTGCTATGGAGTCAACATTAACAGATAGCCAGCGTGTTGCTTTCAATGCTGTAATGCATGCAATTGCGACAGATGCAGGTGACATTTTTTTCCTGGATGGTCCGGGGGGATCGGGCAAGACCTATTTGTATAATTGCTTGCTTGCGCGAGTACGTGGACAAGGGTATGTTGCTTTGGCCACTGCATCGTCAGGTATTGCTTCTCTACTCTTGGCGAATGGACGTACTACACATTCTAGATTCAAGATACCTCTAGAGCTAAACAATTCTTCAACTTGCAAAATCCCTGTACATGGACAACTTGCTGAGGTTTTGAGAGTTTGTAAGCTCATTATTTGGGATGAGGCTCCAATGATTCATCGTTATGCTTTTGAAGCATTGGATAGGAGCTTACAAGATGTATTATTCTCAGATAAGCCATTTGGTGGAAAGGTTGTATTAATGGGAGGAGATTTTAGACAAATCTTGCCTGTTATTATGAAGGGAAGACGTGAGGATATTGTTAATGCAGCATTGTGTCGTTCCTTTCTATGGAACTCTATCAAAGTTCTAAAGTTAGCTGGAAATATGCATATTCAATCAAGCAATACTAATGGATGCAATGAGTTTAAACAGTGGGTCATGAATATTGGGAATGGAGTGGATTGTAGCGATGATAATACGATGGTGACACTACCAAGTAATATGGTCTTGCAAAGATCGAGTCTTAAAGACTTGGTACATTATGCTTCATACTTTAGTGAGCATGCTATTCTTGCTCCGATAAATAGTCAAGTGGATATTGTGAATAAGACAGCTTTGGATGCAATGCCTGGTGAGCCTAAGCAATATTTCAGTGCAAATTCAATTCTTGAAAATGATGAAAATTCATTCCTATATTCCACAGAATTTTTGAACACAATCAACCTTCGGGGCGGATATCCACCTCACTGCTTGGTTTTAAAGTTAGAAGCTCCTGTTATTTTGCTTCGTAACTTGGATCCAAGACGTGGACTCTGTAATGGTACACGGATGATATGTAAGGCCTTTCACTCTAAAGTCTTGGAGACTGAAATCATCACTGGTACTAAAGTTGGTGAAAGAGTATTTCTTCCACGGATTACCTTTATATGCAGCGAGGCCCAACTACCATTCACCATGAGGAGGAGACAGTTTCCCGTGCGGCTGGCATTTGGCATGTCAATAAACAAATCACAAGGCCAAACCCTAAATGTCTTGGGGTTGTATTTGGTGACTCCAGTGTTTACTCATGGACAACTGTATGTCGCGTTGTCACGAGCACGGTCTCCTCATGCTGTGAAGGTGTTACTTGAGGATAACGCTAATGTGGAGTGTTCATTTGATGATCTTCAAAGTTATACACCTACAACAAACAATATTGTTTATAAGGAGATCTTGATGACTTCAGAGTGACAAGTCAGGTTTCTTATTTAAGTTCTGCAATTTGATTAATTTTGTTGTGATTTCTTTTTTTATACATATTTGTCCATGGTAAAAGTACCTATTTTTGTTGTTTATGTTTTGACAGACATGTCTAAGATTACCTTTACATTGGACATGCCTTTGTCGAGGATAGTACGTGAGTTTTTCTCTATATTTACTTAACTTTTCTTGATTACAAAGTATGGAACATGACATTCTATACTAATGTCTATCTGTATATAGAGCCACCGCTATGGTCAGCTCCTATTACTGCAGGTCACGTAGCAGGGATTATGATTGATGCTTATAGGGATGGGTAAGTATAAGTGTAATTGTTAGGCATTGTATGAATATTTTTTGAACCTATATATAAATAATTATATAACCTATTTGTTATGCTTTGATTTTAGGATATTACATGACATTGATACGTTTATGGTAAGAGTTGTCGACGAAGGCATCGAGATGTACGGGATTGGTGTTCCTGATGAGGAGTGGGGTGTCTATTTGTTTTGGAGAGAGATGGACAGATGCTTTGCATCATTTGAGGGGTATTCAGTACCCGTGAGTGGTTGTTTCTTACATCCATCATGACCATTGGTATTCGTTATGCGTTTTATACTAGAGCTCCTCATGTACCATCCACTCGATGTTCTATTGTACGAGGTAATTTTAATTATGTTTTTCTATTATAAGATTTTTTTAAGATTTTATTTATCGATGTGTCGTTATGTGTAGATTTGATTTATCATTGTTTCGTTTGTGCAGGTCCTTTGCATTCATCGATAGTAGAGCATGTGCGGGATGGATCACCGCTTTACAATAGAGAGCGTATTGTGATGAGGAGACAATTGAATGATCCTTCTCACAAGAGAAGAATTCAATTTGTTGATTCTGACATTACTGACTGAGAATACGTATTTTGTGGTGCATTTTGAGAATATGTAATATTGGTCCTTTTTTGCATCTTCGTATGCTACATTACTATGATATTTTTGTTTTTGCCATAAATGTACGAGACATGGATGTTATTTTGAGATATGTATATATAAAGTCACTTGAAATAATGTATTGTGTTTACTTAAAACATGACCTAAATTGGAGAAACTGAGTTTATTTTTTCTAGAACTCTACCTGTCGGCCCCGCAGCAACGCGCGGGTCCAATACTAGTATTAATAATACAATAAAAATCCATGTGAGCATGAAGGCCCACTTTTATTTTCCACATCACTAGCCTATCTACCATACCAAAGTATTTATCAAGCATACTTGTGGCATTTACAATGTGTGCACCCTAAATCAAGTAAAACCATTATATTTGAAGATAGAATGTTGTTATGAAGGTAGCCGCCAAGCCGCCGCATCACCACGCTGTTATTCCATTGTGGGCACCGCAATCTTCTTGGACAAGCTTCCACCTTATTACCATTGCGAAACCATCAAAATATGCACAAAATTGAAAATGAAAGATATCAATTTTTCATGTCACAATACCATGAGTCATTTGAATAACATCAATTTACATCTACTCACCTCTAAACTTGTTTGATTCCATTCTCCATACATAGAGATGTGATTCAAGGTAATTCGACGTGCTCGTACAATGCATCCTTGACATCGATTACACATACATTTGATCCATTGTCCCAACCACACATCGTGATTACGATGACGCATTATCTCATCTTCCCCAGAACTGCTTGAGGAGGTTGATGACATCCTATGTACAAACGAGAAAACACAAAATCATAATATGTTTTTAATGAAAGTATAAAAATCGCGTGTATTAACGCGGCTATTTCCTAAAAATTACGTGTATTAACGCGGCTATTTCCTAAAAATTACGTGTATTAACGCGGCTATTTCCTAAAAATCGCGTGTATTAACGCGGATACTTTCTAAAAATTGCATGTATAAACGCGGCTAGATCCTTAAAATCGCGTGTATAAACGCGGCTAATTTATTATACACGCGTTTCTACACGCGATGACCTGTTTAAACTAAAAATAACCCGCCTTCCCCAAATAAACATTTTGAACTAACATATCTGCTCTCTTTCATTTTCGCCTCTTCCAATAGACACTAAGCCTAAGTGCGAGGAGGGAGCAGAGAAGGAGCACACACGGGTGAAGGAAACCGACCAAGAAAGAAGACTCACTTTTTCAGAGGTGAGTCAGTTTGTCCTTTGCCTTGTCTCCTTCCTCAGATTTGTTTATGCTATTTTCTCTTTGCTTTTTGGGTTTGTCTCCGTCCTTTTGCTTCTCTGGTTGCGATTTTGGGTGAACGATTCTGATAGGGGCGACAGTGGGCCTTTTATAAGGACACATTGTCGGAGGTCGATCGCTTTCAAAAAAAAATTTGCGCAGGTTGCGTGTAAAAATGCGTATATATCTGCGTGTATCCTGTCTGCACAGACTGTTCACGCGGATATACACGTATTTTTGGACGGGTGTATACACGCATTTTTGGACGGGTGTATACACGCGTTTCTGGACGGACGGGTGTATACACGAGACTGTGTTTCCTGTTTCTATGGTTTGCAGGCTGATAGGTGACTTGGATGATGATATTTGTGGGAGTCAAGAGACAGCCCATGATGTACATGAGGATTATTTTTGCAGATACTTTATGGATATTCTAGGTTCTTCATCTGATCCATTTGCATACAGCAATTGGCTGATGGAGATGCTGAATCATTTTGGGCGCCATCCTGGTCCAGTTGAGCTTACAGAGTACATGTATGTCCATCCCCCTCCTTCCATGCCTGGTGTCTATACCCCTACCGCGAGTATCCAGGGCACTCCACTGCCGTCTATGCCCCCTATGAGTCCGACGAGATGGCATGCAGCTTCTCCTTTTCCACGCCCACCGAGGAGACATACCTCATCCCCCAGACACACTCACGCACACCCTCCCAAAGCACCATCACGTCAGGGCTCACAGCCACCATCACGTACTCCCTCAAAGCCACCGTCACGTCAGGGCTCATAGAAGCCACCGTCACGTAGACAATCCCCCAATCTCGTGACTCCACCCGTAGCAGTAGGAAGAGTGGGAGTGGAGGATGCGGCGGGTGCTTTGGTGGGGGAGGTAGTAGGGCACGCGGTGAGAGAGGAGATAGAGGGAGAAGAGTTAGAGGAGACAGTTCGGAAGAGGAGGAGATGAGAGAGGTGGAGGGAGTGATCTGATATGATGTGACGGATAGGAGCGGGATAGTGATGGATACGAGGGGGAAAGAGGTAATGGAGTACATGCGTGGCGTAGTATCAAACTTGTATAGAAATTGTTTTATTAAATTTAAAGATCAAAATAGCCGATTAGTTGGGAGGTGATAGAGGCTGTACATAGTCGGTACCCCAATCCCCCACATGCTACATTCTCGGATGTATGGGGAAGGACACGAATAAGGGAGATCTTAAGTAATAAAAGATCTCACCTTAAAAAACTCGCGTACAATGATGGGCTAAATGTAGCTGCGGGTATCCTGCCGAGAAACCTGCCACTGCGCACAAACGCGAGTGGAAGGAGGCAAAGAAACAAGCAGAGGGTGGCGTGAAGAGCAGGCAGCATGTGGAGGCACGACGGATCCAGATGGAGACCATTGGATCTTCACATTTCGGATCTGGCGGCGTCGAGTCATGGGAGGCAGAGTTCGTAAGTATCTTGCCACTTTATTTGATTGTTTACTTAATTCATTGATTCTATGATTATTTTAATCTTACAAATTGTGTTGATTATGATACAGCGACGGGTTACGGGGAGGAAGCCCACAACCCACGATACTGCATATGCTCGTCAGCATAGCAGACGTGACACGTGGGCCATCTTCAGAGCCGAGGGACGTATTACGGACGCGCAGTTTGAGATGGCCATGAGACCATACAGTCGACAGGTACTTGAAAACTCTAAACGAATGATTTTGGTTTATTGAATTACATATATATATACTTATATACTATATATTACTTGAGCAGGCACAAGCTGCTGATGATCCACCCGCCGCCACTGCAGAGGGTGGACGTGAGTACTACTCATCGGACATTCCGACCGATGTGAGCTTATCTGAGCATGGAGGGAGCACCGAGTCATCATCTGGGTCTGAGTAGTACTCAGACTTATAGTATCACATTCCATATTGAGGATGTGGTTGTATATATTTTTTTTGTAAACTGAAGCCATGGGCTACTTCGACATATGGACTCCCTTGTATATATGTGTGAAATTTTGATAGTAATATTGAATCGTGAATCGATAGTATTGCATTCATGTTTGTCTTGAATCATGTATTGACAATGTATGCATTCATGTCGTTCTTGTCTTAATCTTCCTCGTGGATATCTTCTTCGTGGATGGTCCAATGCACCAAAAAAAATCCAAAGAGTGTTATTGGGTGCTGGAATGCTGGAACAGCATTCAGGTACCAAATAGCACTCTCTGGAAATTTTTTTTTGTTCTCTGTTCGCGTGTATAAACGCGTCAGAACTGCAAAAAGTCGCATGTATATATGCGGATAATCTGTAAAACACGCGTGTATAAACGTGTCAAATCTGAGAAATACGCGTGTATAAGCGCATCTAAAGTCACAAAACGTGTCTATAGACGCTTGTATTAGTGCGTCTAAATGCAACTGAACTGATAGAACGCGTGTATACGCCCATGTATCAGCACGTCTGAACAGTCCTATACACGCGCTTTTACACGCATGTCTCTGGCCGCGATGATACACGCACTGATACACGGGCTACTTTTTTTCACAAGTCATTTTTAGCGGCTAGGAGCGCGGGTATGAGCCCGATCCCTTGTAGTGATAGAGAAGCTTGAGAGCACACAAACTCACTAGATAAGAAGAAACAAATGTGTGCCAGATACAAAAGATAAGTACACACCCCAAAATGAGTAGATAAGAGGGTGTACATCGCACGGGGGAAAAAACCTCCTAGCGAGGCGGTCCTAAGTGTATTCACACACATCACTACCATCATATAATGCTACATATTTTTGGGTCAAATTTTGAGGTTGCTGGTCGGAGGCCAAAATGATGGATTTTTTCCTTGGCCCCTCAAGACCAATTTCGAAGAGCTCAATGTCGGTTTTTTGATGAGCACTAGAGCAACTTCAATGGCTTCATGGTTTACGAGATACGAGCCTCCAAATAGGATTGTTTTCCAGATTCGTGAAACAATAGGGCGCAGTTTACGTTGTGAAATGGACCTTTATGTTCTTATACCATGTAGGCAGTGCAGTGGGCCCATTTGGCTTATACGAGTTGATGTTATCGGGCTTGTAGGGTGGGTTGATCTTATCAGGATTCTTTGAGCTGATCTCATTGGAATGGGTAAGAAACTCAAGTACAAAATAGATCAATATGAATGTTATCAACACTTGAAGGAAGATTCTTATGAGTTCCATCGGCATATTTCTATAATTCAAGGCATACGATACCGCTAATGCAGCGACGACCAAGCTTGGGATAATTAGCTTGATCCGTAAAAAAGCTTATTAAAGGGTAAATCCCTTAAACCGAAACCGATTGGAGATAGGAGAACCGATAATAGAAGTAAACCTCCAAATAGAACGATCTTTATGGGATTAAATCTATCTGGGATATTAGGGAAATCTAGGGATTTGAAAAACTTTAGCGAGCTAGCCTTTGTGTGGGATTCTAGTGAGTGAAGGGAGTGGGTTTGAGGGCAAAGATACTAGGTCTGTGTGACGGCAAGGCTCTGTGTGACGGAGGGTTTGATGCAAGGTCTAACGGTGGGTTTGATTGTGTGCTTAACGGTGGCACAAACTTATCTGCATTGGACTTCACGGATTTTATTAAATTTCATTTTTTTTTCGCGTGAGGACTTAAGGCGTGGAACACTGATTTTTTATTTTTTGTGTGAGGCCTTAAGGCGTTAAACACCAATTATTTTTTTTCCGCGTGAGGCCTTAAGGTGTGAACAGCGCTTAAGGTGTGAAATGCTCAAGGCATGAAATGTCGATTTTTTTCCATGTGAGGCGAACTGTTTAAGGTGTGAAACGCTTTTATTTTTCCCGCATGAGGCAAACTGCTTAAGGCGTGAAACGCTTTTATTTTTCTGCGTGAGGCCTTAAGGCGTGAAACATCGATTTTTTTTGGGCGTCTAGAGGGAAATTCGAGTTTTCTTGTTTGGGGGGATACTTTTTGAATTTTAAATTGGGGAGATATGGGCATTTTCCCAAAAAAGGCAAGTGGGAATTAAAAAAATGACACCCTCTTTTACCCTTCATAAATGACCCTTAAAATAGACAATTTGACAACTCATTGGCATCTTCTCATTCAATGCTCATTAGCCTTAATGGCATCTTCTCATTCAATGCTCATTAGCCAAAGAACATCATGTAGAATGGTTGACAAACCAAGAGAGAGTCAATAGCAAATGGAAATATCGATAGAATTGTGTTTATGAGAGTATTGCAGCAATCCAATGTTTTGAAGAAATAGGTATTTGCTAAAGTCAACATGGATAACTTTTTACAAATAAGTGTTTACTAAAGTAAACATGGATAACTTTTTGATAGTGTTGATATTTGTTAAAAGTAAGTGTTGGAGAAATCCAATGTTTTGAAGAAGAAATAGGTATTTGCTAAAGTCAACATGGATAACTTTTTACAAATAAGTGTTTACTAAAGTAAACATGGATAACTTTTTGATAGTGTTGATATTTGTTAAAAGTAAGTGTCAATAACTTTTTGATAGTGTTGATATTTGTTAAAAGTAAGTGTCAATAACTTATAGTAAGTTTCATTTATAAATAAAGGCACTTCTTTCATTTCTCTCCATTCCTTCTAGCTTGTGAGTATGGCGCGTACTAAGCAAAGAGCAAACAAGATGCCTTCCAAGACACCGGTTCATTCATCCGGATCTAGTAAACGTACTAACACCAACAATGATAAAGGTCAAGCTCCTCCCACTGCTCTAGATATAGGAAAGCTGCTCCAGTTGGAAATGCTCATCCACCTATGCATAAGAAGAAAATATGGAGACCAGGCACCACCGCTCTTCGTGAAATTAGGAGGTTCCAGAAGAGTCATGAGTTAATTATACCCAAGGCGCCTTTCTCAAGGTTGGTGCAAGAAATACTGCAAGATCTACAAAGGGAAAAGCACTACAGGTAATTTTCAAGAGATCAAGCATATAATGTGGAGTGATGGCCAGCCCAAGCGTTGCTTTCTCTTCAAGAGGCGGCTAAAAGTTACTTAGTGGATCTCATGCATGATGGTCAACTATTAGCCATCCATGCCCGGCGCATCACACTCAAGCCCTCAGATCTCACTCTTGTTCGTAGGATTTGTAACAATAGTGATGCATTCAACCTTAACCATGACATGGTTTGAAGAGCTGTGTAAATGGTCGTGTATCGTTTTGTGTTTTCACGTTTTTCTTTAGTTCTACTCAACTAGTTGTATCGGATTTGGATATTTTAAGTTTCCTTGTTTCCAATGTTGTGTACTGGACTTGCCCATTGATTTGAATATTTTGAGTTTTCTTCATTTCTAATGTTAGTGTATATTCTCATATTTTCCTAGAAAAAAATTTGCAAGTGCATGTGCATGTGTAGGAAAAATTGATGCATGGTGTGCATAGATCATAATGGGCTGAAATTTGTTCTGTCCATAGATCATGTGGCTTGCATCATGAGCATGCATGTGCATGTGTAAGTAGGTCCATGTGCATGTGAAGGTGCTATTTTTTACGATATTATTTTTTTTCCCAGAAAAAATTGATGCATGGTGTGTAGTGATCAAAATGGGTTGAAATTTATTCTGTGCATATATCATATAGTTTACATGTCTTAGATAAAATATAACCCCTATCAAAGGCCTATAGGACCCTTGTCCTAAGGCTCGCACATGTAGAGGCCTTCTTTTTTTAATACCAGGTGTCTACACGCGAGCCGCCTTAGAACAAGGGCCCTACAAACCTCTGATGGGGTTGATATTTTATCTAGGAGGTGTTCCATGATACTTCTATGTACATATAAAATTAGAGCTCATTATGATAAGGAAAACTATTTTTAAAAATTAAAAAGTATCAAATTTATGTACTGAGCTAGTTTAGAAAATATATAATTTTTCATCTATAATTATGGAAGTAACCCTTGTTTCACCTCATTTCTCTCTCTCACCTCCAAGAGCATGGCTCGCACCAAGCAAACTACTAGGAGAGTTTTGCCCCCCAAGGTGGGACGTGGAGTACCCCTGTCCAACCACCACAGCAGCAACCTCGCAAGCATAGGTGGAAGCCTGGCACTGTGGCTCTCCGTGAGATTAGAAAATACCAAAAGACGGTGAACCTACTCATATTGAAGCTCTACTTCCAATGTGTGGTGCGAGAAATCATGCAGGATTTGCAATGCTGTTGTGATAGGAGGTTCTGGGCTCACGTGTAGCATCAAGCCCACTATCTACGCGGGGGACAACCCAAGCTTTGGAGGCACTCCAGGAGGCTGCGAAGGTGTACGCAGTGGACATTTTTGGTGACACTGTGTTTGCAGTTGTCCATGCGAAGAGGGTCATCATCACTGAAAATGACATACAGTTAGTGCGACACATGCGACGCTGGAGAGATCCTCCGGGCCAGGATATTTAGTTTTATTTTTGTATATCTCGCATGATTGTAATTCTAAAAAGCTATGTAAAGCTCGATGTATATTTTAAATTTTTTTTCTCTTATCTTGTGTTGCAAAAAAGTCTCTTTTAATTTGAGTTTATATAATTTGTTGATTTATATGCATCTTCGAATGGATACAATTTTTATTTGAGTTACGTGTGTAATTTTAATTTATTTGCTTGAGTCAACTAATAAATACATTACAAGACACGTATCAAACAAAAAACTCTGTAACCCAAATTTCCATTCATAGCATAAAAAATTACATGGTCATCAAAACATAGTCATCAAAGTTACATAATCATCATAGCTATATCCTAGGCTTCTTACAACTAGGCTCTCCAGACTCTGAAGCTGCCTTGATGGCTGGAATCAAAACATGGAACCCTTCAAGATCTGCCTTGATGACGATGGGATCCTGACCCCCGCAAACAATGCCACGGGCCCTGACCTTTGAGTCGAAAATAAGTAAAGTAGCTTTGAGCGTCGAAGTAGAATAACTTTTTCCAAACTTGATTTAGTCAGAATAACTTGGAATGCAGCACCCTTTGTAAGTGTTTTAATCTTCAAAAAGTTCTCCGCATACCCTGGAGAGCAAGCCTTGCGGAAGACTATCACATCATTGGCAAGTTTATCAATGTACTCCTTGAGTCCAGAGTCCTGAACCCTTCCTTGGCCCCCAGATCTTCCACTCTACCTCAATGCAAATTCATCAAGATACATAATTTCTTACAAAATAAAATTGATGTAAACATCAATCATGCAATGCATGGGAGAGGATGGCTTTTTTTAAAGAATAGCCCCAAATTTGATATTTAGGGCCTCTACGGCATGTAGACTCCACATGTATGATCCCATGCCCATTAGAGGCTGGGAAGTGCACTGTCCGAAGGCTGGCATAGGAGCCCTGCTTTTCGCAGATTCAGAGCTTCCCATGCGATCCTTCGGACAGTACACTTCCCAGCCTTTGATGGGCATGGGATCATACATGTGGGGTCTACGTGCCCTAGAGGCCCTAAATATCAAATATGGGGAGCAACTGGTAAAAGGAGATACTTTTTCTGCTTCGTCCAACTCTTTCTGCAAGGGTGCCTCCAGATCTACTCCTGGAATGGGTCTGTCATCGTCCGGCTAGACCACAGGTGTCACATGATGTGGTTGAGATTTGAAGCATTCATTCTGCAAGCGCTCGAACTCTTCATCTGTGATCTCATATTGAAGAGCTGCATCCTCAATCTGCTTCTAGACGACAATGATAGGAGAGATATCATCTACACTACTTTCATCATATCGCCCTATGTCATCAACCTGTGTGGTGGTAGGGCTTCTTGGTAATCAAAGTCAAGGAAATCATCACTGGCATCTCGCACAAGTATACTATATATGGACCAAGACATGCGAGATGGCACGCATTCAACACTCATTGATGTGGTTATTCTTTGGGAGGGTCATGACCCTTTTAGCGTTAATGTAGAGAGTCATTGGCCCCTTAGTTTTTTGAGGTAGGAAATCCAACTTATGTCCAATAGAAATATAAATATGTTTTTATGATTTGTTATATTTTAATGAAGTGTCATTAAATTTTAAGTCTATAGATATAAGTTTAAAAATAAATATAACTTTAAGTATATATTTAAGTTCAAATAATATTATAAGTAACTATATAAATAATTTAATATAATAATAATAATAATATAATGTAACAAGAAATATAAGTATGATTTATTATTTATTATATTTTAATGAAGTGTCCTTTATTTACTAGAGTATAAACATAAGGTATAAAAATAAATACAAGTTTATAGATATTTGTAAGTATATAATAAACACAAGTATAAATTTATGTGAGTATAAATATGAGTATAAGTTAAAGATCAAACGCATTTATACTATCTATTCTCTAGCTCTCCCTTTGTGTGCTAGCTCTCCACACCCATCATGGCCGCCTCCCTTGCTTTCGCCACGTGGAATAGCAGCACCACTCGCTATGCTCACCTTGGGGACCAGATCTACCCTAGGTTTTGCAAGACTTTAGACCTCGAGGCTGTCATCTCCACCTTAGACCTAAACTCCACCTTGCTGGCTGCATTTTGCGATGCAATGGACGACTTCACCTACTCTATCCCAAATTCCACCTTAAGTTGGATTCCTTTTTTGGAGTTCCTCTTCAGCATGACATACGAGGCTGAGCCACTCGCCTCGTAGAAGTTGCCACCTCTCCTATACTTGAAGTGAATGCACAAAGTTTGTCTTGCAATGACATACCTGTCATAAAAAACAAACAAAAACCAACATAAAAAAATCAACAATAAGTGTCTTGCAAATTATGAATAAAAACCATCAACAATCAACAGAAGTGAAATCTTACCTAAAGGTAACAGTTAACATAGTAATTCTGCGCTCAATGATATCATCGTGGGTGGTGAGTTCTCTTGAGATGCAATGACTCACCCAGTAACTGAGTCATCCAATCCTCAGATGGGCACTTGCATGATAAGTAATCTTAGTTTTCTTAACTACTTCACAGGATCAAAACAAATGTGCAAACAAACCAACTTAGATGCACATCTCTAGAGCCTGTGGATGGTTTCATGGCATCATGAACATCAATTTTTATCTTTGCCCTGACATGTCTAAGCTAGGATTATACCATTCCTAGCTAGTCAACAGTGGAAGTGGAATATACTCCAAACTATGTCTCTCCACATCATACACTGAATCATAAAAGAAAACATTCTGAGATGCCGATTCTCTTGCACTCTTGTTGTCATAGATCAAGGCACCTATCTCTACATATACAACATTTAGCTTTCCACTAAAACATTCTACATTTTGCCAGTCATGCAGAGTGGATAGATATAAAGCTGCAAACAACAAACATGCTTGTATTAAAACTCTATCTAATAACCATGGACGCAAAGCACAAGAACACAAAGCACATAGATATAAAGCCTCTCTTATTGTACTCATATCATTTGTGCATCTCCTGAACTCTATGATTCTACCTTTCTATTGCTTGTGGGATGCGTGGCATCTTTGAGCTTGACCTTGAAATTGCCATGAGTACTTGGTCGCATTAAAATCCAATTTAACTTACTGTATTGATCAAGGTTCCAGTTACCTTCATCATCTCTCTTCTTAAATATCTCCACTGTGTGAATATTACTGATATTCCTTCTCCTTGAAGACATCTAAATTAATACAGCTAGATTGCATGATTAATAAATATATATGTTATATTGTAAGCAACAAATAAAGATTAAAACAACAAGAAATAAACAGTAATTTATTGCTTTGATTTACACAACCTTGTTGCTCCTATGAAAATAAACATAAACACATCAAGACAAAACATTAACAAACCCTAAACCTATGATCATTACTCACATCAAGATAAAACATACACAAACCCTAAACTTAAGATCATTACTGTTGTATTTTATACCATCCTTACTGTGCAAAAAAGATTGTAATCAATAAATAAAGATAAAAACAACAAGAAATAAACAGTGACTTATTGCTCACAACCTTGTTGCTCCTGTGAAAATAAACAGTAACATATCAAGAGAAAACATAAACAAATCCTAAACCTATTATCATTATTGTGGTATTCTATGCTACTTCAAACCAATACTGTGTAAAGAAGTTTGTGTAAAGAAGATTGAAAGCAACAAATAAAGATTAAAACAACAAGAAATAAATAGCAACTTACTGCTTTGATTTACACAACCTTGTTGCTCACAACCTTGCTCCTAAGAAAATAAACAGCAACACATCAAGACAAAACATAAACAAATCCTAAACTTATGATAATTACTCATATCAAGACATACATAGATCAAACCCTAAACATATAATAATTACTCACAAGAATTTGATGCCACTTCACATCAAGATAGCTATCTGTGGTGGTGCAGAGAAGAGAAAGTTAATGTGAGAAAATGGGCATAGCTCATAGACGTTTTGTTCAAATGAGATGAAACTTTAGGAGGAGAGAGCTATGGTAGAGAACAACATGTCTATAAATTTTCGAGGAGAAAGAACCAGAGTTACAGAAGATATGAGGAAATTAAATTTTGCCAAAAAGGGAGAAAATGAAAAGGTAGTGAAATGCAAAAGGAGGGAAAGTAAAAAGTTAAACATAAAAAATGAAAAAAAATAAAATTTGGATTTCAAACTTCCATGTGCTGACCACAAGGTACATTTGACATGAAAGATATGGAATCTAACATGAATCCATTTCTCTATTTTTTTAAGATATGGCTCTATTATTTTATTATCTTAAGAAATTTGGGCAAAGATATGATAAAAAGATCCATGTTACATGGATCTAGAATCCCAGCTCTCTCATTGGATAGGCCAATCTTTTTTTATTCACTCCTTAAGGGGCAAAATGAAGAGTCCATATTTCTCCTAAGGGGCCTATGGCTCTGTGTCTATAGATTCCACTAGAGGAAGATCCTGGATGTTATCATCCTCTGTCTCTTGAACATCAGAGTTCAAGATGTAAACAGCAAAAGCAATATCCCGCTCAATGAGATCGAGTGGGATGTGCTCTTCATAGGAGGTTGGGATAGTGGTAGTGTGAAAATCTTGTTTGACATGAGCTAGAGCTCTGTTCACCGCCTTCTTGTGGTTGCATCCACCCTTCATGCTAAAGAGGAACTCCAAAGGAATCCAACTCAAGGTGGAATTTGGGATAGAGTAGGTGAAGTCGTCATTGCATCGCAAAATGGTGGAGTTTGGGTCTAAGATGGAGATGACAGTGTCGAGGTCTAAACTCTTGCAAAACCTAGGGTAGATCTCGTTCCTAAGGTGATCATAGCGAGTGCTGCTAATCCACGCGACGAAAGCAGGGGAGGCGGCCATGATGGATAGTGGGGAGAGCTAGCACACAAAGAGATAGCTAGAGAATAGATAGTATAAATGAGTTTGATCTATAACTTATACTCATATTTATACTTACACTTAAATTTATAAGGTGATCATAGCGAGTGCTGCTAATCCACGCAGCGAAAGCAGGGGAGGCGGCCATGATGGGTAGTGGGGAGAGCTAGCACCACACAAAGAGATAGCTAGAGAATGGATAGTATAAATGAGTTTGATCTATAACTTATACTCATATTTATACTTACACTTAAATTTATAATATTTTTAATAAATTTATACTTGTATTTATTATATACTTACAAATATCTATAAACTTATATTTATTTTTATACCTTATGTTTATCCTCTAGTAAATAAAGGACACTTCATTAAAATATAATAAATAATAAATCATACTTATATTTCTTATAATATTATATTATTATTATATTAAATTATTTACATAGTTACTTATAATATTATTTGCACTTAAATATATACTTAAAGATATTTATTTTTAAACTTATATCTATAGACTTAAAAATTAATGACACTTCATTAAAATATAACAAATCATAAAAACATATTTATATTTCTAGCATAATTAATTATATTATTATTTGCACTTAAATATATACTTATACTTATATTTATGTTTATACTTACTTATAATTATCATTATTTTCTTACCTATCAAAGGGTTTAAAATGCAGTAGACTTAAAAAACTACAACACTATGAAAATGAAGAAAATTAAATTTACAACACTTTTAGAGAAACAACTTCTTATATTCACTTGGAAGAATAAAAATTACATTCACTCCACAATCTCAAGGATGTGTTGAGCAACACACTAGTTGCATGTTTTGCAATGTTCATTTCGACTCCCAACCTTCCTACCATCTAACTTAAAATAGAAATTACAAGGGGAATTATTAGACATAAGTTGGATTTCCTGCCTCAAAAAAACTAAGGGACCAATGACTCTCTAAATTAACGTTAAAAGGGTTATGACCCTCCCAAAGAACAACCACATCAATGAGTGTTGAATGTGTGCCATCTCGCATGTCTTGGCCCAAGCTGAGCCACTCCTCTCTCGTAGAAGTCACCAACTCCTATACTTGAAGCGAATGCACAAAGTTTGTCTTGCAATGAAGTACCGGTCATAAAAAACAAACAAAAACCAACATAAAATCAACAATCAACAATCAGTGTCTTGCAATGAAGTACTTTTGAATAAAAACCATCAACAATCAACAGAAGTGCAATCTTACCTAAAGATAACATCTGACATAGTAATTCTGCACTCAATGATATCATCGTGGTGAGTTCTCTTGAGACGCCATGACTCACCCAGTAACTGAGACATCCAATCCTCAGATGGGTACTTGCATTGATAAGTAATCTTAGTTTTTTTAACTACTTCACAGGATCCAAACAAATGTGCAAACAAACCAAATGGTACAAACCAGCTTAGATTCACATCTCTAGAGCCTGTGGATGGTTTCATGGCAGCATGAACATTAGTTTTTATCTTGTCTTTCACTGAAGTTATCATGATGCACTCGAATCTCTTTGTGCATATAAACATGTTGAATGAAAGCCTCTGTTATTGTACTCATACCATTTGTACGTCTCCTGAACTCTATGATTCTACCTTTCCATTGCTTGTTGGGGTATGTGACATCTTTGAGCTTGACCTTGAAATTTCCACGAGTACTTGGCCGCATTAAAATCCAATTTAACTTACTATATTGATCAGGGATCCAGTTACCTTCATCGTCTCTCTTGTTAAACACCTCCACTTTGTGAATATTATTGATATTCCTCCTCCTTGAACACATCTAAATTAATAAAGCTAGACTACATGATTAATAAATATATATGTTATATTGTAAGTAATAAATAAAGATTAAAACAACAAAGAAAAACCAAACCTATCTATATCGCTAAGGATTGCTTTGATTTACACAACCTTGTTGCTCCTATGAAAATAAACATAAACACATCAAGATAAAACATTAACAAACCCTAAACCTATCATCATTACTCACATCAAGACAAAACATAGATAAACCCTGAACCTATGATCATTACTATTGTATTTTATGGCACTTAAAATCATTACTGTGCAGAGAATATTGTAATCAACAAAAAAAGATAAAAACAACAAGAAATAAACAGCAACTTACTACTCACAACCTTGTTGCTCCTGTGAAAATAAACAGCAATATATCAAGAGAAAACATAAACAAATCCTAAACCTATGATCATTACTGTGGTATTTTATGCCACTTCAAATCAATATTGTGCAAAGAAGATTGAAAGCAACAAATAAAGATTAAAACAACAAAAAATAAACAGCAACTTACTGCTTTGATTACTGTGGTATTTTATGCCACTTCAAATCAATATTGTGCAAAGAAGATTGAAAGCAACAAATAAAGATTAAAAAAATAAAAAATAAACAGCAACTTACTGCTTTGATTTACACAAACTTGTTGCTCACAACCTTGCTCCTGAGAAAATAAACAACAACATATCAAGACAAAATATAAACAAATCCTAAACCTATGATCATTACTCACATAAAGACAAAACATAACTAAATCCTAAACATATAATAATTACTCACAAAAATTAAATTGATGCCACTTCACATCAAGATAGCTATCTGTGATGCAGAGAAGAGAAAGTTCATGTGAGAAAACAGGCATAACTCATAGACGTTTTGTCTAAATGAGATAAAATTTTAGGAGGAGAGAGCTATGGTGGAAAACAACATGCCTGTAAATTTTCGTGAAGAAATAACTAGAGTTACGAAAGATATGGCGAAATTGAATTCCGCCAAAAAAGGAGAAAAATGAAAAAGTAGTGAAATGCAAAAGGAGGGAAAGTAAAAAGTTAAACATAAAAAATGAAAAAAAATGAAATTTGATTTTCAAACTTCCATGTGCTGTGACCACAAGGTACATCTGACATGAAAGATATGGAATTTGACATGAAATCTGACATTTATGACATTTCTCTATTTTTTAAGATACGGGCTCTATTATTTTATTGTCTTAAGAGATTTGGGCAAAGATATGACAAACAAATCCATGTTACATGGATCTAGAATCCCAACTCTCTCATTGGTTAGGCCAATCTTTTTTTATTCACTGCTTAAGGGGCAAAATGGAGAGTCCATATTCCTTCTAATGATAGAAAAGCTCTCGGCAACGTTTATTTTTTACTTTGAGTATGAGGTGAGAGGAAATACAAGTAAAAAGTGATTTTTATAGTGTCTTTACACAAGTGTATTTAAACGACACATTTCCACGGACACATATTTAACACCACTTTTTATGTTGCAAATCAACATACGTACTAACACTTTGAAAAGAAAATGATAAATGTAGCATTAGCAGTGTGACATTTAACCCCCCATTTCTTGTGTAGTGCACGATATTTAAAAGAGGGGAGTTCTTTTAATTAAGGAACTTACATACTGTATGGAGGGGATAAAACAACTAGTTGTTTAACGTAATTCATGGATGTAAATTTACATAGGGGGTCTACACATGTATGTATACAAGAGGGGGTTAACGTAATTCATGGATGTAAATTTACATAGGGGGTTTACACATGTATATATACAAGAGGGGGTAAAGAATGTGTTAAAAAATAGAAAGAAATTAAAAATAGAGGCATTTTAAATATATGTTTCCCTCTCGCATGCATCTTGGGAACACAATTATAACTAAAACGCTGCAGAAAAATGGTCCCACGCTTACTTGAAATCGGGAGGTAGCAGCAGACGCTGCAGAAAATTGGTCCCATGCAGCTCTTACTTAAAATCGGGAGGTAGCAGCAGCAGCTACTTCCAATACATGTCACCAATTAAAATAGAGCATGTCGATGATTCTCAAACAGCCATGACGACGCAGCTCTGCACTACAAGGAAAACCCAGCACAAACCTCCTCCGATCTTCATCTTTTGAACCTGTGTTGGCCCAGCTTCACTGCAAAAAACCACATAAACCATTGCCATTGTTACTCTACTATCAGCAAGATTGTAGCCCACAAGCTTCCTATCTTCGCTTCATCATTGCCAGCACAGCAACTGCTTGATGCGACAACTCACTCACATGCACAAAGAAGAAAACAACTGTTTTTGCTTGGCACTTCACTACAAACACAGACCCAGCTCTTCAATTCAAGTTTCCTTCACCTGTCAAACAATGCGGGCCGACGAATGCCGACCAGTTCGCAGCCTCCAGCCGTGCATCACTCTACAACCTGCTCCTACAAAAGCAAAAAAGCTTCTCACACAGTAAACTGATTCCTACATATTGCAACTACTACAGTACTTGGAATTGAAGGTCCTTTTAATCAATTTGACAATTTCCACTCATACATTTTTTTCCCCTAATTTCTCTCAATAATCTTCTACTTTGTTTATCTATGCATATTCATAAGTTTGCCTCCCACCAAGATTACATACGGTACTAACAGGACAATAAAAAAGAGTCATCCAGGAAACCAGGTCTCTTAACATGCAATGCAGCTACATTTCTCAATCCATCCACTATTAACTCTTGGCATTTTGGTTGCCACCATAAGCAACTATGCCACTGACGTCCATGCGGACTTGCAAGTGCCAGGTTGCCAACACAAGCTCACAATTTTGTGGTATGGAGAGCCAATAAGTGAATGTACTTCGCAGTGCCATTCCAGCTGTCATCTCAGCAGCTGTGCAAGCTGCGGAATGCCTCGAACCCTTCTTTGACCATCAGGAGCTCACCTTCTATGCCTGGCCCTAACAAAGGAGGTGCCGAGCAATGTTTAACATGCAGACGTACACAAATTGGTGCAGGAACTGCGACACGATTGATCTGGCATAGTGGACCATACCGGAAAACATTCACCACATGATGTTGGCTATTCCCTGAAGCCAGTTACAACATTATTGCAATGGCCACCTTTTTCTCTACACTGAATCTCCTTCCTGGCATTCTTGACCAGAATTGGGGAATGTCTCCTTGCGGATGATCTAATTCTCGAACTAGGTCGACTAGAGATGTGAATAGTGTGATGCGCAATCTACAGATTTCCCGCCACCTTTTGTCATGATGCCTTGCGTGGAAGACAAAGAAGTTCCACCAGTGATGAATGGTAGACCGTGGCTTGATGTACCACCCTACCCCATGTATGTTGGTCTTGTCTACTTATCGCAGACGGTGACGAACAATCCCACTAGCCCAAAGCAAAGGTAAGAAAGCCAATGCCATGGTCTCTGAGTCATCCTCTTGATCAAGAGGTGGACAGTTTCATGTATGGGAACTGTCAAATTGATTCCACATTTGCAAAGATAAGGATCCTCCTTTTCACACGCTCTTGGCCAACAAGTCTTAGCAGGTGTTAGTCCTACACCTACATATGATGAGGTGTTTCGAGCACCTAGATTGGTGAGTAGAGACCAAAACAAGCTCTATGGGAAAGAATTATTAGAGAAATGCTTCAAGGATCAACATGCCATTTTGCTTGGCAACTACCGCCTTGTACGAAGGTGGTTTAATGGAGTTGAGACTCCTAAAGATCTTTGCCATAACAAAGAGGCACAAGAAAATATCAAGAGAATTATTTGTGAGCATCATAATGAGATTGCAACTCTAAAGTTCATTGGAGCTGAATATGTTTGGTTGGAGGAAGATATCTATAGATGGTGGGTCTCAGGTAGACAAGTAAATAGAAAGTACAATAAGAAGAAGAGTATCAACAAGGACAATGTAAGTGTTAATGTTTATGCTTATGAATGCTCTTTTAGAAACTAATAATTGGATTGATAATTTTAAAACTAATCTAATGCATTTGACATTTTGTGTGATAGAAGGATACATTAAAAGCACAAGGGATGACTCAATTTATAGATGAAGCAAGTAATGACATGGATGCTAGCTCATCACTTCATGTAAGTATATTTTATAGTTTTTTTAACCATAAATTTTATGCTTCAACTCTGTGTGTGTGTGTGTGTGTGTGTGTGTGTGTGTGTGTGTGTGTGTGTGTGTGTGTGTGTGTATTATATGCATTATGATTTAAGAAGCTTAATACATAGTTCATCACTTTTTTTATTTGGTCTAAATTCATAGGTCTTGGAGCTTGCATTGACTCCTCAAGGAAATATTAATTCTAATGAAGAGGTAAAAGAACTAAACTTGATATTTTCTTTTCCTATGTAACACAACAAGACAAAGCACCTACAGACGCGCACACAGACGCGTTTACTCAACTTAAAAAAAACTTACGGACGCGTCTATTTGCACGTCTATTAGCGCATCTACAAACCCGCATCTAAAGGCGCGTTTAAAAGGTAGCAAACAGACGCGCTTATAGACGTGCCTATAGACGCGCACACGGACACGCATATAGACGCACAAATAGATGGTCAGGGAGAAATTTAAAAAACAGACAGACACATGTATAGACACGCGTTTATACACACAAACAGACAGACGCATGCATAGACGCGTTTATAGACGCTCAAATAGACGCTTCTTGAATAGACAAACGCGTATATAGACGCGTTTATAGACGTGCTACAGAATATTTTTTAAATTTTGTGTGCTTTAACAGAATGCTGTGTATGTTGTGTATGCAATGTAGTAACAGGAATCCCATTTTCACATTGTGTAATTCAATTCTTACAACCAATCGTATTTTAATTAACACTCTTGCAAGCACGTCTATAACCGACATTAATTACAATTCCAAATAAAACATTACAACTCCAAAACGTTTAGTTACAAGGCATTAATTGATAACTCAAAAAGTGCTTGTATGTACATATAGCACGAAGCTAAGCCACGTCCTGTGGCTTCAAGTACCAAAAATAAGAGGAGTGTATATACAAGAGGCACGAAGCCAAGCCAGTGGCTAAGTACAAAAAAGAGTAGCTAGCACTACTCCTCGCTGCCTTCTGTGCTCCCTTCTCCGCCTCCTTCTTCCTCGTCTTCTTCCTCATCTTCTTGTGCAGGGTCCTGTAAACAAGGGACAACATATATCAATGTATGAAAAATAAAATCTTTATTTATAATATTGACATTATTTAATTACTTTCAAATACCTCAGGAGACTCTCCAGTAGCCCGGATATACTGCTCCTCAGTAATCAACCCATCATTATAGAAGTGTCTCCATGTATCTCCTCTGCGATGGTGGCAGTGGTAGGCTGTCTCAACAGGAGTAGGGTACCTGCCCATGATATCAAGCTGCAAAATGACACAATTTGCGGAGGGGTTAGTACAAAGAAATAACCTCCTAATAAACTACATAAACAATATAATTTGAGATCGATACTTACAAACTGGGCCTCCCATGATTCAACACCCCCTGCTCCAAAATGCAGGCTTCCATATTGCTCCATTTGGATCCTTCGTGCCTCCACGTGCTTTAGACTGGGTTCTTCCTTCCACTCACGCTTGTGAGCGGTGTGGGGCGGGCCCCTTGGTGGTTGACCTCCCTGGAGCCTGGCAAGCTCCGCTAGTGCATGCCTCTTAAGCGAAGATCTTTTATTGCTAAGTATCGAAACAATCTTTGACTTGGCCCATTTATCTGTGAACTGAACATTGGGAGGGTTAGGATACCTAGAGCGAACAGCATCGAGGGTCTCATCAGCTAACCTCTTTGGTTGATCTTTGTAGTGAATAAAGCAATCTCTGTAATTGTTAGCAATTATAGAGCACATGAAGGCCATGATGTCCTTCCCCTGTGCATCCATCAAGATGCCTCCTGTCTGAGTGATGTCATAGTAGATCGTACCATCACCCGAAGGCACATCTAAATCATCTGAATCATTCTCGTCCCCACCACCACCCCTCCCAAAGCACTGTGCCATGCATCCCCCACCGCTCTCCCTGCTACTTATACGCCTGCTACTGTGTCGTGTCGAGCTAGTACGCTGGCCACCTGAAGCTACTGGAGAACCAAGTCTCGACTGCACGGGAGTACGCCGACGGCTCTGCGAGGCATAAGGGCCTCCTGACAGCATGGGGGAAGGGACATAGGATGGCATGGGGGAAGGGTCGACTCTCGGTTATGTAGCCGGTTGGGCTGTGTTGACTCCACTGGGGTAATCTCAAAAGGTGTGGGGTTGGGGTGGTTTGGAGTCTGTAGTGCCGACTCCTAGGGGTGTTTAGAGTACCCGACATGTAGCCGTATAACTTCGCAAGACTGGGAGGGTACCCCAAAAGGTTATATAAGTCCCAAAAGATGGATTCCCGAAGATCAGGTGAGCCTGAAGAGCTTCCTGGCCACATGATGAACTAGAAAAAATAAAAAAAGAAGATTACTGATGAACTGAGAAGAGAAAAAGAAGAGAAAAAGAGAGAAGGAAAGAGAGTAGAAAAGGCATGCACAGCGGGGATAAAAGAGAGGAGAAAGGAGAGGAAAAGAGAGGAGAAAAAGAGGGGATAAAAGAGAGAAAAAGAGAGGAGAATAGAGAAAAAAAGAGAGGGATAAAAGAGAGAAAAAGAGAGGAGAATAGAGAAAAAGAGAGGAGAAAAAAAGAGAGAAAAAGAGAGGAGAATAGAGGAAACGAGAGGAGAAAAAAAGAGAGAAAAAGAGAGGAGATAAGAGAGAAAAAGAGAGACGAAAAGAGAAGGAAAGAGAGGATAAAAGAGAGAAGGAAAAAGAGAGAGAAATATAGAGTGCAATCTATTTTTTCAATCATGCTTTTCCTTTCCATCATTAATGCAATCCCCTTCTTCAATCATGCAATCCCTTTCCATCATTCATGCAATCCCTTTCTTCATTCATGCAATCACTTATTTCCATGAAAGGAGAGGAAAAGAGAGGAGAAAAAGAGAGAAAAAGTGGGGATAAAAGGGAGGAGAAAGGAGAGGAAAAGAGAGGAGAAAGGAGAGTAAAAGAGAGTAGAAAAAGTGTGGGGATAAAAGAGAGGAGAAAGAAGAGGAAAAGAGAGGAGAAAAAAAGAGAAAAAGAGAGGAGGGGAAAAAAAAGAGAGAAAAAACACAGCGTCTATATTCGCGTTTAACAGCGCATCTACAGACGCGGCTACTTGTTTCCAACATAGAGTAGACGCGTCTATACACGCGCTCTGACAGACATACTATTCTAAAAAGACGAAAAGGACATGCACCCGACGCGCCCGACACAAAAACACAGTTGTTATACCAGAAACATTCGTTTCAAAGAGAGCAAAGGACGAATCAAACGAGAGCAACTTTCAAAGAAGATCAACCCTAAAGAGACTTACCTTGGATAGAGGTATGAAAGCTTCTTGTCCTTCTTCAAAGCTTCTTCCTTCCTTGTTCACCCTTTGCTTCTCTTTCTTCTCTTCCTTGTTCACCCTCTTCTCTTGTGTGCTTGGAGATGATTGTGTAAGCCTGTAGATAAGTGTGGGTGCTTGAAGATAAGTGTGGATGCTAGGCTATGGATCTGTTAATAGCAAAGCAAGCGCGTTAAAAGTATGTGAAGAAAAGCAAGCGCGCTAAAAGTAGGTTTGAAAATGAAAATCGTGTCTACAGGAGCGTCTAATGTCGCGTCTACTATCGCGTCTAAAACCGTATGTAATTGCGCGTTTACAGCAGTTAAGACGTGCCTATAGACGCGTACCACATAGAACAGACGCGGTTTTAGACGCGCCATAGAGTTTTAAGATTAAATATTTGATACAAGAGCAATTTTTTTGGGTTGTTTATTTGTAGGATGTCTTCATCTTCAACAAGTAGCTCCAGTGAGGATGAATCCCTCCGTATCCACCATCGCGAAATGTGGTTGGAGCAAAAAATCAAATGTATGTGTGATCGATGTCGAGGAAACATGTATCGTGCACGCAGGATTACACTCAATCACATCTCAAAGTATGGAGAATGGGATGCGACCGTAAACCTGGTAAGTGTTAAAGAGTTAAGGTTGATTGAGATACCTATGGGTGTTCATATGTTTGAGTTATGATCCCGTTTTGATTTGATACAGGATGCAGTGCCACACCTGCATATGTTGCCCTATGCTCGTCGTGAGGAGGCAAAGCGTCGGCGATATGAGATGGGATCTTAAAGAGGGATCGTTACGGATGCATGGAGTGATGGTAATAGTAGCCCTCCGCCATTACCTCATGAAGCCGTGGAGGAGGTGTTTGATGATATGGTGCGGGATTTATATGTCCATCAATCTGAAGGGAGGGATGATAGCATGGAGCAGGACGATCTTTTTACCGCAGCATCGACTCCACTGTTTGAAGGGGTGCACATTCTCTGTTCTACGTGCCTCCCTTGAGTTACTAAACTTGCAAACCATCTATGGATGGAGCAATGCAAGTTTGAATGCATTACTCAAGTAAGCTTTAAATTCTATTTTGCAAACATGCACTACAAGGGATCGGGCTCATACCCGCGCTCCTAGACGCTAAAAATGACTTGTGAAAAAAAGTAGCGGGCCCGTGTATCAGCGCGTGTATCATCGCGGCCACAGACATGCGTGTAAAAGCGCGTGTATAGCACCTCTCAGACGCGCTTATACACGGGTGTGTAGCCGCGTTCTTTTTACAGACGCGTTGATACATGCGGCTATACACGCTTTTTCTTATTTTAGACGCGCTTATACACGGGTGTATAGCCGCGTTCTGTTCAGTTCAGATGTCTCAGACGCGTTTATACCTGCGTCTATACACGCGTTATTTTAATTTAGATGCGCTTATACACGCGGAATTACCAGTTTTGACGCATTAATACACGCGTGCTTTACAGGGTATCCGCGTAGATACACGCGAGTTTTAGCAGTTTTGACGCGTTTATACACGCGAACAGAGAGCAAAAAAAAAATCCAGAGAGTGCTATTTGGTGCCTGAATACTCTTCCAGCATTCCAGCACCCAATAGCACTCTCTGGATTTTTTTTTTGTGCATTAGACCATCCCATTAGACCATCCACGAAGAACATATGCACGAGGGAGATTAAGACAAGAACGACATGAATGCATACATTGTCAATACACGATTCAAGACAGACATGAATGTAATACTATCGATCAATCAATTCAATATTACGATCAAAATTTCATACATGTATACAAGGGAGTCCATATCTCGAAGTAGCCCATGGCTTGAGTTTACAAAAAAATATATACAATCACATCCTCAATATGGAATGTGATACTATAAGTCTGAGTACTACTCAGACCCAGATGATGACTCGGTGCTCCCTCCATGCTCAGATGAGCTCACATCGGTCGGAATGTCCGATGAGTAGTGCTCACGTCCACCCTCTGCAGCGGCGGCCGGTGGATCATCAGCAGCTTGTGCCTGTTCAAGTAATATATAGTATATAAGTATATATATATGTAATTCAATAAACCAAAACCATTCGTTTAGAATTTTCAAGTACCTGTCGACCGTATGGTCTCATGGCCATCTCAAACTGCGCGTCCGTAATACGTCCCTCAACTCTGAAGATGGCCCACGTGTCACGTCTGCTATGCCGGCGAGCATACGCAGTATCGTGGGTTGTGGGCTTCCTCCCCGTAACCCGTCGCTGTATCATAATCAACACAATTTGTAAGATTAAAATAATCATAGAATCAATGAATTAAGTAAACAATCAAATAAAGTGGCAAGATACTTACGAACTCTGCCTCCCATGACTCGACGCCGCCAGATCCGAAATGCGAAGATCCAATGGTCTCCATCTGGATCCGTCGTGCCTCCACATGCTGCGTGCTCTTCACGCCACCCTCTGCTCGTTTCTTTGCCTCCTTCCACTCGCGTTTGTGCGCAGTGTGACAGGTTTCTCGGCAGGATAGCCACCCGCAGCTACATTTAGCCGGTCATCGTACGCGAGTTTTTTAAGGTGAGATCTTTTATTACTTAAGATCTCCCTTATTCGCGTCCTTCCCCATACATCCGAGAATGTAGCATGTGGGGGATTGGGGTACCGACTATGTACAGCCTCTATCACCTCCCCAACTAATCGGCTATTTTGATCTTTAAATTTAATAAAACAATTTCTATATGAGTTTGATACTACCCCACGCATGTACTCCATTACCTCCCTCCCCCTCGCATCCATCACTATCCCGCCCCTATCCGTCACATCATAGCAGACCACTCTCTCCATCTCTCTCATCTCCTCCTCTTCCGAACTGTCTCCTCTAACTCTTCTCCCTCTATCTCCTCTCTCACCGCGTGCCCTACTACCTCCCCCACCTCCCCCACCTCCCCCACCAAAGCACCCGCCGCATCCTCCACTCCCACTCTTCCTACTGCTGCGGGTGGAGTCACGACTGGGGGATTCTCTACGTGACGGTGGCTGTGAGCCCTGACGTGACGGTGGCTCTGAGGGAGCACGTGATGGTGGCTGTGAGGGTGTACGTGAGTGTGTCTGGGACGAGGTATGTCTCCTCGGTGGACGTGGAAGAGGAGAAGCTGCATGCCGTCTCGTCGGACTCGGAGGAATAGACGGCACTGGAGTGCCCTGGATACTCGCGGTAGGGGTATAGACACCAGGCAGGGAAGGAGGGGGATGGGCATACATATACTCTGTAAGCTCAACCGGACCAGGATGGCGCCCAAAATGATTCAGCATCTCCATCAGCCAATTGCTGTACGCAAATGGATCGGATAAAGAACCTGGAATATCCATAAAGACCCTGCAACAAACATCTTCATGTACATCATGGGCTGTCTCTTGACTCACACAAATATCATCATTCAAGTCAGTTGTGTTGCTTGCAAATCATGAATTCTGAAACGCAGTCTCTGCAGGTCGCGTGTAGAAACGCGTGTATACACCCGTCAAAAAACGCGTGTATACACCCGTCCAGAAACGCGTGTATATCCGCGTGAACAGACTCTGCAGACAGATTACACGCGCTTTTACACGCGTTTCTACACGCGACCTGCGAAAAAAAAATTTCAAAAAGACCGACCCCCGACAGAGTGTCCTTATAAAAGGACTATTGTCGCCCTGTCAGGATCATTCACCCAATCGTGTGCAAATAGCATAAACAAAAGGACGGAGACAAACCCAAAGAGCAAAGCTTGCAAATAGCATAAACAAATCTGAGGAAAGAGACAAGGCACAGAACAAAGTGACTCACCTCTGAAAAAGTGAGTCTTCTCTGCTCCTTCTCTGTTCCCTCCTTCTCCCGTGTGTGTGCTCCTTTCTCTGCTCCCTCTTTGCTGTTGGAAGAGGCGAAAATAGGCGAAAACGCAATTTGTTTGTTCAAAATCTATATTTGGGGAAGGCGGGCTATTTTTAGTTTAAACATACCGTCGCATTTATATTCGCGTTTATAAACGCGTGTATATACGCGTGTATGAATTTTAGCTGCGTTTATACACGCGTTTTGCAGAAATTACCCACGTTAATACACGCAATTTTTAGGAAGTAGCCGCGTTAATACACGTAATTTAAGGAAATAGCCGCGTCAATACACGCGATTTTTGTGCTTTCATTAGAAACATATTATGATTTTGTGTTTTCTGATTTGTACACAGGATGTCATCAACCTCTTCAAGCAGTTCTGGGGAAGATGAGACAATGCGTCATCGTAATCGCGATGTGTGGTTGGGACAACGGATCAAATGTATGTGTAATCGATGTCAAGGATGCATTGTACGAGCACGTCGAATTACCTTGAATCACATCTCCATGTATGGAGAATGGAATCAAACAGGTTTAGAGGTGAGTAGATGTAAATTGATGGTATTCAAATGACTCATGGTATCCAAATTAAATTAATAGAGTTGTAATATATAAACTCTAATTGAAGCAGGATGCAGTACCACACCCTAACATGGTACCCTACGCGCGACGAGAGCACGTAAAGCGTCGACGAGATGATGCTGGAGCTTCGGGATCTATTGTCAGAGATGAGTGGGAAAGGGATGACAATAGCCCTGCACCCCACGAAGTTGTGGAAGAAGCATGGCCGAGGGTTGGTTGATACAAGAGTCTCTTGTATATATTTCAGAATTTCTTGGTCAGGTGGACAGCTCTTTGCCACGACTATGGAGCAATGAAGAGGACTTGAGGATGACCTCTATTGTGCCTCAAGGAAAAGGACAGAGTAAAGTAATTGACAGAACATTGATTGATGATCTCAATTTCACTTGTATCCTTAATAGTGATGTGATGAGCAGATGGGTTACAAGATATGAGGATGCAAAGACAAAAAGGCAAGCAGAAAGAGCTCTCTTTCGGAGGCAACATGGCTCTCGGAAGGCGTACCCTAAGCATCTAGCAACACTTCCGAATGATATCCATGTTGATTGGTTGCATGAGGAAATGGAGAGAGCAGAGAGCGACGAGGGGCTGCATATCACGGCGGAAGAATGGGAGTATGCACGAGGATGCATGTCAAAGGTACATAGAACTAATGTTTTGCATTAGTTGTAAGTGATTTGCTTTTAATATTTATTCACATTGCTTACACAAATATTGCTTCTATTTTGGTCCAGTGCACTATGTTCAATGCTATATGGTGTGAAGGCAAGCATTTTCGAACACAAAGAATTGATGAAAAGAGAAATACACAAGATTGCGGTGTCATTAGTAGCTTTGAGGGAGCTAATGGAAAAATGGATGATTATTGTGGCATAATCCAAGACATATTTAGACTTGACTTTCGTCGCTTCTTTGTGTATGTTTTGGATGTCAAATGGCAAATGAACGTGGTGGAAAAAGGGCCTGATGCAACGATAAAACGCCATGCAAGTGGATATGTAACTGTTGACTCTACAAAGTTCTGGCAAACAAAGAAAGATAGGCTCGTATTGCCACAACAATGTGAGCAGGTATGCATTTTTTTACTAATGTGTTTCATGTACATATATATCTAAGCTCGCGTATCCCTTGACTTTTGATATACTAATTAATTACTGTACTGTGTGTATTTGAGTAGGTTATCTATCTACCAATGGTGCATGACATCAAATGGTGGTACGTCATCCCTATTGCACCACGTTCCAAAGTGATGTATAATACATTCACTGATATAGAGCATATGGAGGATGTAACAAGCCGCAATGAAGATGATGTCGAACATGCCATTGAAGATGTTGTGATCGATGATCAAGAAATAAGAGATGATCATGATAATGAGGATGAGCATGCCATTTCTCATGATCATGAGAATGACCCTACCATTGAGGATGATGGTGATGTTGATGAGGATGATCAGGACATCGATACCATTATCAATGGAGTACAGAATATCGATAGTGGAATAAATTTAATCGTAGCCTTACCAATTGATCAAATGGATATTGATGTTGATCGTTTGGCAAGGATGGATCTTATTGAAGATGAGATCGAACCCTAACCAATCCGTCACTGTATGTTCTAAATTGATGACATTTCTATCATCTCATATGCATGATTTATTTTTGAATATATTTCATTGTTGTAAATGCATGTAGTGGGATTGTGTAATGATGTATACTGTAATGTACTATGAGATGGTTTAAGGAAAATAGTTTTTAATTTTGTAAAGGAATTCAGTTTTTCTTCAGTTTTTATGTGCCATGCGTGTATTAATCCGTGTATAGTAGCGTGTATTTATCCGTGTATAATAGCGAGTATTAATCCGTGAATATTACCGTGTATAGATGCGTGTATTACTGCGTGTATATAAACACGTTTATACACGCGTTGATAAATGCAAACATACACGCGAACTTAAATGCTAAAATACACGCGCCCGATTCTATTCAAATACAGGCACGACCATACACGCGTTCGTAATTTATCGCGTGTATGAAACGCGTGTATGGCAGCATTGTGTTGTAGTGATGGTGAATTATGCTAGTGGGTCAATTACTCGAATGCTTTTCCTCATTTATGGTCTTCACATGCAGGCTATTGTGTAAAATGCTTCCAAGGGAGAATAAATTACCGACCTCAAGAGATATGGCAAGGCAACATGTGACCTCTCATGGAGGATTAGATTACAAGCCCATCCATGCATGCGTCAACGATTGCGTTTTGTTTCGTGGACTACATAAGGATGCAAGAGAGTGTCCTACTTGTGGAGAGGCAAGATATAGAGCAGATCTCAAAACTTTGGACGTGCCTCGTAAGGTTCTGCAACATTTTTCCATAATCCCTCGCATCCAACATATGTTCAAGTGCAAATCCATTGCAGAGCTCATGTCATGGCATTCCTCCCATCGATCAACCGAACTCCCGCAGACACTCTTGCGTGGAAGCATATTGAAGACACATGGCCAAGCTTCAAGGAAGAACCTAGGAGCTTGAGACTTGGATTGGGTATGGACGGTGTGAACCCATTTGGTCTCAAAAGCACCTCTTACAGTGTATGGCCAGTGATATTGGTGAATTATAATCTTCCACCCTCTATGGCGATTAAGAAAGGACATGTTATGTTATCCCTTCTAATTCCAGGGAAACATAAAGTCAAAAATCTTGATGTTTATTTAGAGCCTTTGATTGACGAGCTAGCGATACTTTGGAGAGGTATCGAGGTGCATGATGTGAGCAGGCCTCCCTCGTCACGAGACTTCAACTGCAAAGCAATTTTGATGTGGACGATGCATGACTTCCCAGGCTATGGCGAGTGTTCAAGTAAGCATTGCACTTATAATTATGAGTAGGCAAAGGATGTGGCACCCTAAACCCACCTTCAACTCCTTATTGCGTCTATTGTTCAGGTCTCACTACATCGGGTTACCATGCATGTCCTGTTTGTGGTCCTTCGCTTATTGCCTCACGGGGGGTAGACGCATTGAATAAGGTCATCTAGTATGAGAATCACCATCGATTTCTTCCACCTGATCATCCTAGATATGTTGCCCCTTGGAATGAAGTCCTCCCACAATCACTCACAGCGGGAGATTGGATGAGAATTTGGGACGGTTCCACGACTCCTCCACCACTTGGCATGGGTTTGTAACTATTGTGCATGCTATATTGGCTGGAAATAAAGATTGCCCGCTAACACCAGCTTTTGTTTAGATACTCCATCTTTTATCGTTTACCATATTGGTCCCACCTCAAGATCAATCACCTGCTTGATCCCATGCATATCTTCAAGAATGTGGCATCTACCATTTGGGAACATTTGAATGGGACACGAGATTCCGTAGGGGAGGATCTACGTACCACAGGGAGGATGCGTGAAGCTTGGCCACAAGAGAGACCAAATGGGCGTGTTTTTTTACCTCGTGCACCGTGGAGGTTATCAAAGCTAGAGATGGTCGCGGTGAAGCATGCTATTACTACAATTCGTACTCCCACTAGATGCATGAGGTGTTTGAAGGGGGCCTTTACAAAGAGCAAGAAAAGAGGTGTAGAGCAATTATATGGCTTGAAATCTCACAAGATGCTCCAAGTAAGTATTTTATGTGCATAATATCTTTTTCCTTTCAAATTTGTGAGTGAATTAGAAGCAACTAATCTACCATTCCTCGTGTGTTTAGTTCATACTATCTACTAGCATTTCTCGTAGTGCATCGAAGGACCTGAAAGATTGTATTTACAAGATTGGCGAGCTTGTGAGGTACTTTACATGATACAAAATGTGATGCGTATCAATGCTCCATGCAAGGTGTTCATATTGCTAATATGGTGTACTTTTTCATTTCTAGGTATGTGAGCTCAAAGGAAATAGATCCCACCACGCTTGAGAATGCTCGAGTTATGTCAGTGGAGGTGGTTTGTTTAGTGGAGGAGACATTTCCACGTTCTATTCTCACAAGCCAACTACATCTCATAGTGCATTTGGTGGATGAGATTGCTATATGCGGTACTATACATGCACGATGGTTGTTCTTCCTCGAGCGCTTCATGAAGACCTTGAAGGGTTTCATGAGACAAAATGCAAGACCTGAAGGTAGCATGGCCGAGGGTTGGTTGATACAAGAGTCACTTGTATATATTTCTGAGTTTCTTGTTGATGTGGATAGCTCTCTCCCACGACTATGGAGAGATGATGAAGACCTAAGGATGATCTCTATTGTGCCTCAAGGGAAAGGACGCAACAAAGTAATAGACACAGAGTTGCTTAATAATATCAACCTCTATTGTGTGCTTAATAGTGATGTGATGAAAAGATGGGTGACAAGATACGAGGATGCGAAGGCAAGAAGACAAGAAGACAAGAAGAAAGGGCCCTCTTTCGTACACACCACGGATCTCGTGTGCCATACCCTCAGTATCTAAGAGCACTTCCAAAGGATATTTATGTGGATTGGCTACTTGACGAAATGGAGAAAGCAGAGAAAGACGAGGGGATGCATATCACAATGGAAGAATGGGAGTAGGGGATGCATGAGCAAGGTCGGTATATGGAATGTTATGCATAAGTTAGGAGCTTTCAATAATTTAGATTGCTTATTTAATTGATTTTGTCTTGGTGTAGTGCACTATGTTCAATGCTATATGGTGTCAGGGCAAGCATTTTCGAACACAACGGATTGATGATAAGAGAAACACACAAGATTGCGGCATCATTGCTAGCTTTGAGGGAGCCAATGGAGCCATGGATGATTATTGTGGCATAATCCAAGATATTATTAAGCTTGACTTTCGACGCTTCTTTGTGTATGTTTTGGAAGTAAAGTGGTTTAAGGACATGGTGGAAAGAGGTCCTAATGAAACAATCAAACGCCATGCAAGTGGCTTTGTAACTATTGACTCCACAAAGTTTTGGCAAAGTAAGGACACACTAGTACTACCGCAACAATGTGAACAGGTATTGTACACACATATAAAAGTACTCACTTTTAAATATTTGATCCTTCGATGCAAGGAAAATAACATGATTGTATTTGTGTTTGAATTAGGTTGTCTATCAACCAATGGTGGATAATAACATATGGTGGCATGTCATACTTATTATGCCACGTTCCAAAGTGATGTATAGTACATTTACGAATATGGAGCGTAAGGAGGATGATCATGGCCATGGAGGTGATGATGACCGTGATACGAGAGAGGAGGATGATCATGAGATAGGAGATACAGATATTGAGGCCATTACCCCGTGAGGACGAGCCTACCATTGGTGATGCTGATTTCGATGAGCACATGAGTAGCACAAGTAGTAGTGGGTTGAATGTATTTGTAGATCTAAACACTTGTTTGGATTTTGAAGTAGATAGTTTGGCAAGGGTTGATCTCATTAAGGATGAGATTGAACCATAGCCCATCATTGATATTGGCTAAACTATTTTACATATTGTCTCATTCTCCTCACCTCACTTATTTTTTGTATATGTGGGTTTGCAAAAAAGCATTGATGTTTTTGTTAAAATTATGTGCTTTGGTAATCATGGGCAATTTTTGGAAAGCAGTGATGTACATTTACCAGCCTACACCAAAATCTCACTTTTTGTACTCTCTGTTTTGCGTCTAAATACGCGCCTAATTCTCAGTGTAGACGCACTAATAGATGCCCTAATACACGCGTAAACAGACACGCTAATACACGTGTAAGTAGACGCGCTATTAGACGCAGTGTTAGATTCTCAGTGTAGACGCCCTAATAGACGCGTCAATACACGCGCAAATAACGCGCTATTAGACGCGCTGTTAGACGCGCCCGTAATTTCTCTATTCAAGCAACGCCTATAGACGCGTCCGCTATTTTGCGCGTCTATCAAGCGCGTCTATAGTTGCTTTGTGTTGTTGTGTAAGCAACTTTTTTACATGGGTATATTTATATTATATATTTATGTGGTTCTAGTTTTAACTTTATGTTATTTTACATGTCATGGTCTTAAAGCCAACACTCAAACTTCAAGCATATAATCATTCTTATGAAGAGGTAAGAGCTAGAAAGATGTATGATAAGGAGAATGTATAATGGATTTTTCTTTGAATCATGCATAGTAACTTTTGCAATGTTACATGTTTTGAACGTTTTGTTTAAAAGATTTTGTTACTAATGTGAACTTTATAGATAAACTTTGAGATTCAAGCTAGCTCTCCTTACATTGATGCAATAAAAAATGATCAACCTATAGAGAATGTAAGTGTATTATATAATTGATTTTATTCTAAGTAGGATTTCTTTTGGTTTTGTATTAAACGTATGCTCTTCTATATAGATGGATAACTTTATATTCGGGACAAAGAGGTTTGAAGGGTTGCAGGATTATATATCCAATGAGGTGTATTTCTCTTAGTCCACATAATGATTTGATTTTAAGACTACTATTTTTTGAATTCTATGTGATTTTGATAACATCTTATAAACCAGGATTCTTATAATACAACAATAGAGGAGAATAATTATTCCTTTACTGAGCTACTATATCATGACACACCAAAAAGAGTGAGAGCCATAAGAAATCAAGAAGCGAGAGTATATATGGACAAGGTTTGGTTGAGTTTTTCTTTGTATATGTGATAAGTTGTCAATATTTCTTCTAATATTTTGTTGTACTTGTAGGATCCAATGTTGAATTTGGCTAAGTATACGAATGAGGTTTCAAGAAAAAGTAAAAGAAAGAGAAAGGTAATGCAAAACTTACAAAAGTTCTCTACTATCTCTTTGTACTCCTATTTTTTTTCTCTTTCTCTTTTTACTTTTGTGATTATTAATGCTAGTTTTTTTGCTTGTTCCAAAGGTAAGAGAAGATGAAAACTCACTTGGAAGAAAGAAGTCACCAAAAGGGTAAAAATATTATACCAACAACCATTTTAAAGGTATTGTTAGATAGATGTATAATGTTATGATTCTCCTATTTTTAACGTAATGGATAACATGATGGGTTAGATTTTGTTATTTCAAATAGGATTTAGAACAGATTGGAAAATCAAATGTAGAGGCATCATGTGAACCTTTACAAGTAAGTGATATTATATTAGAGAAATTTATCATTGATAAGTTTATTATTTTGAATCTTTTTATTTAGGTAAATTGAATATGCTTTAAAATTTTATATATTTTATTATCATGAATGTAGGTGAGCCACATTTCAGAGGAGGATATGGAGACAATCTTATTAAAGTACATGAGAGTGCATACAATCCAAAACATGTACTTTTCTCTCAAGAGTACATATGTCAATCTAAAGAAGGAGAATATTAGTTTCAAAAACTACTCAAAGGATACGAAAAGGCTTGGGAGTGACATAATGATTCCTGACATTGTGCATTGGCTTATTGTCAATAAGAAAGTCAAATTCAATGCACAATCCACACCTATTAGTTTAGAAGATGTAAACGTAATCCCATGACATTTAGATAATCTTGAAGTACTATTTATTTTGAACATGATGTACGTTGACTACTTTTGGCCCTCTTTTTAAATATGCAAGACTTTTTTGCTTAATCTTTGATAAATAAAGAGATTTTTATTTTATAATGCTTTATAGAACTACTTAATCTATTATGAGCACGATTCATAGAACTATCTAGAGGATAAGCTACTAAGCATTCTCTATATAGAGATACAATGGATTCACTATATAATTTCCTAGATACAAATAAGGATATCTAGGAAAAGTGCAAACTAGGGAAAATGTAATAGTTTAGATAGGCTACCTAGAAAATACAATGCATGGATTTCTCTACATAGATAAATTTACATATATAGGAAAATTTTTCCTATGTAAGCAAATTTTTCTATATAGAGAAAATCTTCCTACATAGGAGATTTTTTCCTTTGTAGGAAAATTTGTTATATAGGAAATTTTTACTATATAGATAAATTTTCCTATATAGAAAAATCCATGTATTGTATTTCCTAGTTAGTTATCATGTAGTGAATGGTTTTTTTTTACTATATAGAGAATGAACAAAAGTGCCTTGTTATAGCTTGCATGGGGCGATTGATTGCACACATTTTAACATGAGTCTACCTAAGAATGAAAAGAATGAAGCTTGGCATAATCGTAAAGGAAACTATAGCATGATCATGCAAGGAATAGTTGATTTAAAAAAGAAGTTCATCGATGTAAACATACGTTGTCCGGGATCCTGAAACGACCGAAGAGTGATGTGTAATAGCGACTTCTATCAAAAGTGCCAGGCCGAAGAACTCTTGTCAGGACAGCCATTCCAATTCATGGATTTGTCTATTCAGGAGTACATTGTAGGGGATGGTGGTTATGTGTTGTTCCATTCACTAGAGAACACACTAGGAGTTCGGAGGATAGTCCTAAGGGTGATAGGGTGCAAAGCATACTTATGGAGTACGTAGAGATGCAAGGCAGATGAGACTGATGTAAAACCATTTATTTATTTATTTATTTTCCTTCCGCTAAAGGAGGCAACAAGAGACATGTCATCGGTTCTCAAAGTTACCGAACAAGGATGTGAAACAAAACACAGAGAGGCCTTGGAAATAGAGTGCATGAAGGTGGAGATGGGCATGCATTTTGCTGCTGGAATTGAAAGGCTAGGTGGTGCTCTTAGCAAGATGGCAGAAAAAAATGTAATTATAGGCACTTGCCTAGAATATTTATATTTTGTCCCTTACAATGAATTGCACAAAGATTGAACTTTATGGTTTGGCATTGAAGTCATAAAAACACTGAAGTCGGACAAACACAAGACCTACATCATAACTGTGGGTTTGTCATACACATTCTTCCACTCCACAAAGAGACTGTGTTTGGCACAGTTTGCCACTATTGTTGTCCACTGATCTTGTGGGGTTTTTGCCTTTCTGTTTTCTGCGGGGCGCTATTACTATTGGTCGTGGTGGCCTTCTTTTTGTTTCCAATGAGGCGGGAATTACTCTTTGTTGCCCTTCCACATTGATGGGCATTAGTTGGGATTGAGGCAAATTATCCGGAGTATCCGAGAGGTCGTCCATTGTTGGGATGTAAACATCCGAGGAGCGTGGAGCTGGGGAACCTAGTGGCATAGGCAACTATGAGTATCCTGCGACTCGCAATTTAAGTTGAGCGGATTGTGGATTCGAGAAGGTGAAGAATTCAGCGATGCAGATTGAGGTCCATGCAGTCCTGGCCTTACCTGAATGTATGGCATAGTCAGTGGTTGGCCATCAGTCACCTGTACTTGAGGGGGCCTATGAGTCAATCTACGAGTTGGTGCATTGGAGAACGAGAAAGGATTGAGAAACGACATAGCTCTGAAATTGATCTGTTACAATAAGGATGGAACCATCAACGATTAGGGGAAAGAGAGCTGTTGATTCTAAACCAAAATAGAAAATTAGAATGCATCTATTTTATGCATGGGCATGATTTTGGGCAAATTAACCATGGATAATTAGTTGTAGCAAAAACAGTAAGCCATAGCATGTTGATTCAGAAATGCCAATATAAGAAAACCATCCTAACCAGCTGAACGTTCCTGGCGCGGCATGCAACAATATGTTTGAGATCATTTCAATTGCATGCGAAGCCCAAAAATGCAGATCTGTGTTTTTATTGCATATGCATGAAGAGAAGAAGACAATTAGTGTACAAGATCGATTAGCAATTACTCAGAAAGGAGTGCGAGGAATCCATTAAAACATAGAAGTCGTAAGCCATCGACCTATACTAGATAGAAAAAAAAATGTCTCTGTAAAAGGTTGATATACCTGCGTTGTGTGGAAGTTGCATGCTTCGGACAGCTTAAATCTGGCGACCGCACAAGATATTTCACTTGCAGACCGGCGGCGAAGGCAAACACAGTGGTGAAATCCTCGTAATCCTGAGGGTTTCGAGGCATGCAGCGATGTAGCGCTATAAAAGAATGCGGAGAAATCCTGATCGGCGAACAGGGTTTTGTGAGTGCAGTTATATTATTACAGGCCACCGGAATCGAATTTGGTGAGCCCACCAATAAATTATATTGTATTTCCGAAGGTTTTTTTTGTGGTATGGCACGCATTGCCAGAGAGTGGATAGTTTTTTTTAGTATTTCTTAAAATTTTACCTTTTTTTAGTAACATTGCAAGCAGTTGCGCTTCACATACAGCTTCAATTATGTTTTTTTAGTATTTTTTTTAATCTTTACCTTTTTTTAGTGACATTCCAGCGTGCCTCTTCGATTATACCCCCTCTCTCTCCCTTCCTCCTGGCAAAGTGCCTCTTTGATTATACCTCCTTTTTCTCTTCCTCCTAGCAGTTTCAGATCTCTGTAGTAGGGTTAGTTCATAGCACTTTCTCTATCTCTCTCTCATTCAATCTCCTATTCGATTAGAGCTCTCTCTAGAAGTGTTCTTGGCGATTTCTTCCTCTTTTTCAAAGGGTTCCTCATGTTTTCTGTCTCTCTTTCTCCTTGCAAAGACGTTTTGTCGATCTATTAGCTAAGGGCAGTAGATCGAGGGGGCTTAGGGCAGTAGATAGAGGGGTGACTAAGAGTGTGAAGAGATGAGTGTGACTTGTGGAGAGCAGTGGGACATAGCATAGCAATTTTGTGGCATAAATTAATGCCAAACAAATTGGGCTGAATATATATTACCACCAAAACAAATCGGGCTGCATGTATGTATGAATGAATACATAGCTTAATCACGAGACACATTAAGAAGCTTTTATTTACCAAGACGCGTTCGTAGAGAGCCGGATTCCGGAAATAGCAAGAGGTGGAATGATGGCATCATCTCTGATGGAAGGCAGGGCCAGCAGGACCAACCATTAACACGCAGTGATAGAGTACATTGGATCCAAAATTAAATTAATCTTTCCAGGAATCTCGGCTTAGAAAATCATGTCAACTTCGCCAAGCTAAGCTCTAGAGGTTAATTAGCGGTCCACTGAGAGAGCACGTGTTTCTTACACGTGCCAGAAAACAAGGCTAGATTTGGCTGTGCCTGCTAAACTAACCGAGATTAAAGAGGCGTAGCGCCTCTCGTCTTAATTAAGTTTTCAATTTGTCCGGAAACAAATTCGATTAATTACATTATTATACTGTGATATTTTGCAAATACCACCTTTATTTAAAATGAAAAGAACCGTGAGTTTGGAGATGATATTATCGTAAATCTGGCAGAATATATTTAATGGAAATGCGCAAAAAAAAACATTTTGGTGCTAATAAATTTGTTCTCGCAGCAAAACCCATTTAAAAAAACCAAATTAGAAAATACGATCTGATATTTGTGATATTTTTACAAAATCTATGAGCAAAACCCTACAAAATATAACATTAGAAATATCCGATGATATAATACATAACGGAATACAGATGCGAATAATATTTTGTCAACTTGGTAAACCTTCTGATTTGGCCAGAATTGTGTCGCCGTCTTGGTGAAAACTTCCAATTTAACTGCCATTTTGGGTTTTAGCTAATTTGAATAATGAGTTTTTTTATAGCGGGTGGATAATTTTTATTAACGTAATGTTAATACGTTCTTCTTCAACTACTGACAATTTACCTAGTATTTAACCCTAATTTTAAAAGTTACAAACTGTTTCTACATTTTAAAATAGAAACTCGTTTTAGGGTTCCCCTCACATTATTATTATCGCTTTGTATTAGTGGGAGCAGCATTTTCGAGCAGCTTTCCGTTCGACAAAATATATCGGACCACCTGCCTATCATTCAATGCTAGGTGATTAAGACTTTTTGTTTAATTCTTTCCCGTAAGTATTGATTGATTTTGTTAGGATATTCTCAGTTGTGGTTTGCATTCATAATTACCAGAGGAATATTAATATCATATTTACATTATTTTGGAAGCACATCAAAAATTATAGCTTAGTTTTTTCCTTAATTTTTTTCCATTACTGATTGATTTAGTTAGGATATTCTCAGTTGTGGTTTGCATTCATGATTAGCAAAGGAATATTAGTATATCATATTTACATTTTTTTAATTATAGCTCAATCTTGTTTCCTTCCTTTCATAAATTTCTATTTAATTTTTGCAATGTGCACGTTATAACAAAACACTGCAGTTTTGGCAAAGAAATGTTAAACAAGATGAATCGTACAGTTCATCGTACAAACTATTTATTATCAAATTAAAGATCGTGGGCTTATTAATGATGCTAGCATGCTAATAGATCCTTAGGGTTGTTGCCGTTTTTCAGAACAATACCTTGCAGCTTACCCCAGGGTTACTTATTTACTGTTAATGCTTTATCAATTCACTAGAGCGAGTAAAATAATATAGAAAATAATCTATCATAATCATTTATTTCTTTCTTAAGCTTAAGTCTAGGGTTGGTTAGACAACATACTGGTTTTCTAAATCTTTAGTAGAACTGATCTGGCACCACTATCATTCCCGCTTCATAATTCGAAATCAACAGTACTTGAGGTATATTATTTATAATATGAGTATTATATTCCTCCAATGTTCTCGACCTAATCATATATGATCGCTGGTGTTTTTTGTTTCACTCAGGTATGTGTACGAGTGCTTGAAGAACTGATTTTATGTGTTCATGTGTTGCAGCGTTAAGCGCGCGCGCACACACACGTCTACACACATATATACATATGTATATACACACATATACGTATATATACACACGTCTACATACATCTATACATATACATATATATATATATATATATATATATATATAAGTATGTGTGTATATTTATTTGTGTGTGTATACTATGTATTTATGTATATACATATATATATATATATAAGTATGTGTGTATATTTCTGTATGTATAGTTTTTGTGTGTGTGTGTGTGTGTGTGTGTGTGTGTTTTTGTAATTTTCTAAGCTTAACAATAATCATGTTTGCTATGATGATGTTACCCAATGGATAAACCTTCGGATCAAAAATCAGTACCATAATTTTGTGCGTCATTGTGTGCATGAATTAATGATGGTGTATAGCTTGGATGTATTGCAGGTAATGGTGAGATGAAAATGCAGTAGTATTGCTGGAGAGATGAAGCAGACAACTTTGGAGATACATATGCATAAAAACTTGGGACTAGTCAGCGAAGAAATGGCAGGGAACAGTGGTACAAGCACAGCGCAGGCGTGTGCAGCTTGCAAGTTCCAGAGGAGGAGGTGCATGCCGGAGTGTCCCTTGGCGCCCTACTTCCCTCCGGACCAGCCGAAGCAGTTCTTGAATGTGCACAAACTGTATGGGGTGAGCAACACGCTGAGGATATTGAAGCAGGTGGAGCCATCGAAGAGAAACGATGCAATGAAATCAATAGTGTATGAGGCCGATGCAAGGGACCGGGACCCTGTCCATGGCTGCTTTGGTGTCATCACCCTCCTCCAAAGCCAAGCCGAGATGTTGAGAAGGGAGCTCGAGTATGTGAGGACACAAGTCCACCTCCTTGAACAGCAGCAAACCCTCGCTTATTACAATCAACAGCAACAACAGCAGCTGCAACCCTTCTCTAATCAGCTCACTTCTACTACTCCCACCACTAATCATCATCATCACTATCATCATTACCATAATCACAATCATAATGCAGGCGGTGCCCTTAATCAAAGCTGGCAGCAACAGCTTACAGCTTCTACTGCCTCCGGCTCCACTGCCCCTAGCTGGCTTTACCAGTACATGGCCACATCCCCCCACATGCAAACTGCAGTAGACACTACCGTTGCACCTACTACGTCAGGTGGGCTTTTGTCAAAGCCCTCCATCGAAGTCCGGCCCAGCTTCGACACCCGATCACTTGTAGAGTATGAGCCAGGGCAGCACCCTTATTATGATTCAGCTCCCAAAACCGAGGCCTATGAATCCAGGTAACACTCTTTTCCCTACCCTTTGTTAATAACGACTTTGCTAAGCCGATAGGCTCTAGCACTCTTGGCCTCTGGATGTACAGGCCGTCTTGGGTTCTTACCCCTTCACCTAGTTAGTATAAAATATATATGTAAAATTAAGATTTTGCTGAGGCTCTTAAACTTGCAGTACCATACATGCATGGCATGTAACTAGAAACCACCAAGCAAACTGCATGGAAGTTCTAACCTAGTCTAGCTTGTATCACCAATTTGATAAAAACTAGTCATTAATGATAACTAAGTTGTCTGTGTTAGTATGCTATGTTTAGAGTGTTATTAACCTAAGATAACATGATCGCATGATTTGAAGGTGTACGTGACTACAGTGTGCCCGCAGAAACCCTTAGACTTATGACAATGATTACACTGGATATATCTTATTGTGAAGATAGAGCGAGCTCACATACATACATATATATATATATATATATTTGTGTGTGTGTACATATATATTGCCAATGCCCTTGTGTGTATTTGTATGTGTGTATAAATATACATACGTATATGCCATTGCCTTTATTTCGTATATGTGTGTATAAACATACATGATACATATATATTGCCAATGCCCTTGTGTGTATTTGTATGTGTGTATAAATATACATACGTATATGCCATTGCCTTTATTTCGTATTTTGACACTTGTTACTGTTGTTCATGCATGCGTGGTTGCCAGCAGCATGGAGTCGTCTATCAAAGATCCAGAGTCATTGGAACATGAAGAGTTGGAGAGTGCAGCGGCTTTGTTCACCCTTACTTCAAGTCACAGTAGCTAGGCAAGGCACTGCACCATAACCCTTAAAATTATTACTTGAAAGACATCAATTAGTACATTGTAATTATGTGAGGCATGCACCTGCGCTTCTGTAATTATGCAAAAACACACAGGTTAGTAAATTGGGTTTTTAACCCTCATCCTAGAGTCATGTGCATGTAGTTTATTGTAGATCGATTTTGTTATACTACATTGCAAGTATTATTTAAAATTTTCTTAAAGTATTCTCTCTTTTTTTCTATTAAAAAAAGAAACTGTGTGGAACTTTATTTCCATTGTGCTTGTCCAACAGTCCTTTAGTGTAATTTTCGCAGCTAGAAAGACCAATTGTAATTTTGTCTAGCTTTGAATTTAAAGATTCAAATTGTAGTTATAAAACAGATTAACCTATGCATTTTTTGTCATCCTTTTTTTCACAGTTTCACTGGACTTTTAAAGCATTCTCTAATTACTGCAATATGCTTTTTTGGTCTTTGCATTGAAAGCTTGTAGATGCTCCTTCAAAGCTCATTTGGGTTACTTTGTCTTTTGCATTGCATTTGTGTATATGTCATATGCATAAGTTGCAGTGATTTAGGGTGAATTTGTGCATGCTATTTTTGCTTTTAAAGTGTCTGTGATCAGGTTGCCAAAATCATTTATGAATCATGTGTGAGCTTTTCTGGCTTGTTGGCTTTGGATATAAAGACATCTTAAGGCATATCATCCTCGTCCTAGGCACTTTCTCATGACTGTTGATGTTGAGTAGCTGCTCTCTCTCTTCTGGTTCGTTCACACTTTCTCATGACTCTTGATGTTGAGTAGCTGTGTGATGCCAAACCTAGGCTGTCACCATAGTCTCTCTCTTTCTCTCTCTTCTGGTTCGTTCATATGATCATGTCATGGCCGGTTGCTGGCCTGTTTATATTGTCACCATCGAGATCGAGATCGAGAGACAACGCTTCATATATATGGATCATGTGGGTTTGCTGGTTTGTTAACAGACTATAGCTGTCGCCTCATCTTCTCTCATCCTTGACGTTGTTGCCATTGTATACTCTTGATCTGAAGAAGACTGCGATCTGAAGAAGACTGCCACCAACATCTTCTAGGATCGAACTCACTGAGTTCGACAGCAGTGTAATCATGAGCTTTTCTATGTTTCTGATAGATGGTGCTATTATAATATGGTCGCTTCACGTGCGTTACCGTCTGCTTGATCCTGCAGTGCATCGACCACTGCAGTTTAACCATCTAGGCATGGCTTTTAAAGTTATTTAAGTTAATTCTAGCATTTGTCAATAGCTTATTCACTCTTTTTTGTGCCCGTGCTGCTTTTAAATTTAAGGTGAAACGTTGGAAAAATTAAGGTTAGTAAATTCAACAATAAGGTATAACCTTCTTGTTAAATAAATCTTTGTAAATCAAGTTTTGTTACTTTAAGATTAAGATATAATCTTATCATAATATACGTTTCAAAATAACCCAACTAATAACAATGTGTTAAGTGTTTTGTAAATACCACGCATGGTGATTAAAAAATGTGAAACTTAATAAACAATCAAATTAAATGTTTTTAACAATCCATGCTTGAACAAAGGCACTGTAATTACATTTGGGGAGAAGCAAGGTTGAAGGTTAAACAAAACACGCTTCCTCTTTTGTAAGACCAACAAACTTGTAGATTTTAGGGGCGAGCGGGACAAATTCATCACCATCTACAATGGCTTTTTTGAATTTATATGTTCTCTCCCGTACAGATAAATAAGATGTACTGTAATCATGTGGTGATTGGGGTTTGTTGATCATCGTCAATGACTATTAGATTTGATCAGCTTCCGATGCAGTATTGTGGTTGTCTTGGAGTCCATTGCCATCATCCTCCTCTTCATAATCTCCGCTTCCTCTTGCATTGAAGGGGTCAAAGTACTTAGTAGGAGGAATATCTACAAAGAAAATCTCTTCTATATCTATGCATTGAGTGAGATGCGGGAGCTTCATTACTTTCCACATTGCTACTGATCTTTTATTGCTCATACCAGAGCCAGTTTTTGGAATAATCCATGAGGCTCCCGGGTAGTACTTTCCAATACAAATCATTTTCAAAAGAGAGGTTTGTGGACAGGCGCCAAGTTTATTGGCTATATAATTATCCAAATAGACGTATGCTCTTTCAAAAAGATTGACAGGTGATCAGCACACTTTATTCTTTAAGTCTCCCTGCCCATATAAGGAATATACTTGAGGACCTCTAGTAATCTCATCAGCAGATATGTTGTGCGAGAAAAATTTAAAGTGTGGTTTGTGCAAATCTTTCATGCAATAACCTACCATGCCTTCTAGGGTATGCATCTTAACGTGTCTCAAACATCTACACATAACCAATGCACCCTCTGGTTTAAACAAATCCCATCCTAAATATCTCTATGGTTTTTCCTATGCTTATCAAGGATGGTGCCATTAAACTAGCAACCATTTGAAAGTGCAAGTGATTTAAGGTTCCTCCTTTCTTAAGCGCAAAGAGACCTTTTAACCACTCTCCTCACAAATTCCTCCAAGGGTTCCCAGCATGATAAGTGAATATCTCTATTACCGATTGCAATTGTAACTAATACTTCGAAGAGCTTGGTTTTTTTTTGGTGGAAAAGAAGGGATTTTTTGTACAGAAGGTTCAGAATCTGCATTCTTTTCATTTTGCATCAGTTTTCTACCTTTTGCATCTAGTTTGCTTGAACCTTCAAGAAAATTGTTGGATATGATAATTCAGCTATGAAGATTGATCAAAACATATTCAAGGTGGATCAAAGCTTGTACAAAACATCATGAATATTAGGGACAAAAACTAGTATATGCAGAAAATTGCTTTGAGATTAACACAAAAAGACTCTAATTATGATTAGGCATGAACCAAACTTACATAATCACTTGATCACGACTTGTATCTTATTTAGAGACTCCTCTACCCTATTTTTAGTTGCATGAGTTGCATGAACCATATGCACCAACCATTTGTAGGCTTTACACCAACCACTGACCCCACTAGCCTAACAACCACATATTAAGTTGGACTAAGGAGTTGGGATTACATTTATCCAACAATCCCCCCTTAAGACCAACTTCTTACATGAACCAAGTCTAACATACCTCCTTGACACAATGAGTAAGAGTCCCCCCTTAACAACAACATAGGGTGGTGTACTCTCCTCTACAACTTGTAGTCAAGTTGGAACAACATAAGTCTTGACTCAACCACATACATGACATAATCTAAAAAGCATACTCATCATCTACATCTTTTATACTAAGACTAGAACAAAGATTTGTTTCTTCCTGTTGGTTGACTTCTTCAACCACATGTGCCTTTGCTAGCTTTTGTCTTTTTGGTAGCACTTTGAGGATGGATGATTCGTCTTTCCACAATACTCACAAGGATGTTTGGAGAAACAATCCTTAGTAAGATGATTTGTACAACCACAAATAGTACACTTCTTTTTTGTCGATGTCGTAGTAATAGCATATGCATAAGGATCTATCACATCCTTTGTAATCTTCTTGTCTTCTCTCTGCAAAGAATTTATGATACTTTCCAAGGAAGGGACTGGCTCCTTCTCTTTAAGTACCGTCACAATTTGCCTAAAGCTTGAAGGTAAGCTTTTAAGCAGGAGATAGCAATAGAATCCTCTTCAGGAACAGGAGACTTAACATAAACCAATTGTATTATTAAGCTCTTCAACCTGTTAATCAAAGCTGTTAGATTTTCATTACTCTCCATGGTTAGATCAAAGAGTTGCATCTTCAAACTGATCTTGGAATGCTTTGCCTTTGCACCAAAAGTACATTCTAGTAATTCCCAAGCTTCCATAGCTGACTCAACATATCAATATAATGAATAAAATCATCTTCTAAAGCAGTAATGATAATACCAAGTGCTTGCTCATCTTTTGCTTGAAGTGCAGCCGTTGTAGCTGTTGCAACTGCAGCAGAAATACCTGCTTCATCTTCAGTAAGTGGCTTGACCGTACTCCATAGATTTCTCTTCATGAGGTAGCCCTTCACCTTGATTTGCGAGGTATAAAACCCAGTTCCGTTGAATTTGTCGGGGAATTTGGAGCTCATGATGATGAAATATGATGCTTGATGTTGATAACTTGCTCATATAGATGATTTAAGCCCAAATAATAAAAATATCATCAACATAGATCAAAATAATAATCACCATGTTGTTGAAGCAAAAAAGGTAGAAAACAGGCGACTGGAAAAACGATGCGTACAGCTGCTCCGGTGAACCAAATACTTCAAGATTTGGTATGCTGAATCCTCACATGATAGCCTTGAAGCACCTAAAAGGAATTAGGCTAACTTGTAGAGACGACGTTGAATGGATGCGATTAGCATAAAACGGCCTGTTTGGATGGCGATGAGAAATTCGTGCAGCAGCGATGAAATCCGCCTATGATCTTCGTTTTAGGGTATGCGTGGGAGGAAAGCTAGAAGCCTATATCAAAATATTGGAGTATTGCAAGCATGAAGGCAATCTACAGCATGTGGTTCAAACAGAGAAAAACTGGCTATGGTGATTAAGAGATAGATTAGGATTTTTGCTAATAAACTAAACCTAATTGAGTCATGCTCTGATACCAAATGTTGGATATGATAATTCAGCTATGAAGATTGATCAAAACATATTCAAGGTGGATCAAAGCTTGTACAAAACATCAAAATATTAGGGACAAAAACTAGTATATGCAGAAAATTGCTTTGAGATTAACACAAAAAGACTCTAATTATAATTAGGCATGAACCAAACTTACATAATCACTTGATCACGACTTGTATCTTATTTAGAGACTCCTGTACCCTATTTTTAGTTGCATGAGTTGCATGAATCATATGCACCAACCATTTGTAGGCTTTACACCAACCACTGACCACTAGCCTAACAACCACACATTAAATTGGACTAAGGAGTTGAGATTACATTTATCCAACAAAAACATGCAGAACTGGAGCACATTAAAATTCAAGAACTTTAAAGACACATGTACTTTGCAAACAACAATTAATTTTTAAAATTACAATTGAAGGGGCACAAAAAGAACAAATATAGAAATCCAATGTTTATTATTGTAAATATACCATGTATATTTATATGTTTTTTTAAAATATTATTAAAGAAATTTAAAATTAGTAAAAAGCAAGCACAAATGTTAATCAAACAATGAAAATTTTAAAAATTAGTAGAAAAAGAGCACAAAGATTAACCAAATGATGAATTTTAAAAAAACTACACTTTTCTTTACTTAATTACTTTATTAATTTTTTATTATTTCTTCTAAAATTTTTCCTTCACGCTATTAATTTAATAATAACACGCTTTTTTCTAGTACTTTAAATTTTATTTTAAAAAAATTTTCCCCCACTATTATATTCATGATATAACGTTTTTTTAATTCATTATTTTAAGAAAAAAATCTTTTTATTAAAAATTTTATTTTTGATCAAATTTATTTTAGGAAGAAAAATAAGAAAACAAACAGCATCAATATAACACACACACACACACACACACACACACAAATAGACTGCCTACAAAATAATCAATGATTACTATTAAATAGCTTCACGGTTGTATATAATATTCATAGCACTTCTTATTTAATCAATTTTTAAAAAAAATTAAACAATAGCACGACCTAATAATGATTTAGTGTTACGTTTTTTACTTATAGAATGTTATTTACAAAAATTAAGAGTGATAATAATACATTACAAATAAAGCCAAAAAAAACAAATTTGTAAAAATAAACTAATAAGCAATTACTTTAAATCAACTTAATATAAAATTTCATTCTTCAATAAATTAAAAGTAAATAGCATCTGGCAAAAAGCAAAAACCTGCAAACTTCATTTCTCTGTACATAAAATGGGGAATAGCTACAACGAGAAACAAAGCTTATAATTATAAAAAATAATTAAATTAATAAAAGCAACACCAAAAAAGGTTTGGGGTGCATATTAGGATAGGTATGTGAAGCGGTTATGGTTTGACCTTGCCACCTTACAAGTGGCTTTAATCTTAGTAGGGTGTAATTATTATTTTCCTTTTGACATATCTTTTATATCAAACACATTATGAAAAAATTGTAAGGAAAACTTATTCAATTTTTAACTACTGTAAAGCCTCAGGCAGTGTTGAAATTTGAAACCTTGAGAGGGCATCAAACCCTTCAGACCTTCCATAGAAGGCCTCTTAGTTCCCCAAAAAAAAGGGGTTGCAAAAGAAGGCCATAGAAGGCCACTCTTTTGAAAATTTCTTTAAATTGTACACAAATATATATCTCTAAGGTCAACCTAGTTTATGGCCATTAAATTGAAGGTTAGGCTAGGCCTTCAAATTTTAGATCTCGGTAGAGGGGCTATTTATTGGTACCAAAACCTTCTAAGCCCACTTTAGTTCAACTTTATGTGGGGATTTATGAAACTGAAAGATCTCAATGGTGGAACAAATATGATGAGGTGTCTTTAATCCACTGGTGCAATATAAATGAAGTGTGTCAATATACTTCTAGTTAGAATGTCATGATTTTGGGGTACACAATTTTAATAGTTTCATCTATTATTTTCACAAATTGATGCTAAAAGTAATTCAGGCAAACACAACTCTATCAAAAAACTTGAAAAATGTTGTTTCATAAGTCATTGAAGGCTTACACTAAACTTTTGTTAGATGTTAGAAATATGGTCCCTCCACCCTAGTACAAATATTTCTTGAAAAGAAATACTCAACCAAAATAGCAAACTATAAGGAAAACTAATTCATTCTCAATCAACCTATCTAATGCTAAACCCCTTGGTTTTTTCAAACTATCTAGTGCTAGACCTTGCACTACAAGGAAATGATTGGTTTACCAATGGTTGGTTATCGGTGACTATTATGGGCGCTAATATAAGTGATGGTAAATCAAAGTTGAAATGCTATTTGATGAGCGTCGGTACAAGCGCTTGTATAGTCGCCGATATATACGCCACTATCTGCGCGCCAGGTAATTAAATAATAATAATTTTTTAAATTTTTCTAAAAGACTTCAAAAAATTTTCATTGCTCATATTTACAAATTCAAAGTTCACTGCTCATATTTATGATTGAAGTTACAAAGTCATAGACCATCATTTATTCTATCATCCTCGGCTACATCCATGGCCCCAAAAAGGTCAATTTCAAGAAATGCCTCTGCATCCTCTTCAATGTCACCAAAAGAGTGTTGAACGAATTGGTCAATGGCTTGCTCTTCTATAGGATTAAGGTCATCTATGTGCTCCCTCATCGGATGTACTTGGCTCTCCATCAGAACTTGATGACCTTTCTTCCATATGCTCTTGAATCTATCCCTCAGGCCACGTAGGTTCCACAACTAATATACTCAAGGCAATTGGCTCTTGGATTTCAACATCAACTCTATTATTTAGCTCTTGAGTTTCAATAATATCAACTCCATCATTATGACTCTATGGTTCTTCTAGTTGCCCACCTTCAAACATTTGTTTGCTACGAGGAGGAACTTGGAATACAAACATCCACTTTGGATCCTTTGGATCTACTTTAAAGATGACTTGCTCACAATGTTTTGGCAGGACAAATGTATCCCTCTAGTCGGTCCAAAACTTTGTTGAGTCAACTTGGACAAACCCACTCTTGTCCTTCCTTACAGTTGCATTCGGTCCATTTGTTATGACCTTGAATCACTTCACATAAAAAATAAACATGTCAAACTGTCTAAAAGCAACTTTTATGATGCTTTAAATAGTTCCACAATAATCAAGCATGCCATCTTCTACATTCAAGTCACTTGTACTTGATTGGCTTTCTTGCACGAAGATAGCTTTAACATCGCTATCCAAAGTTACCATCTATTCATTCCACTCAAAAATGACGCCCGTGTGACCAAAGTGCACAATATTTACGATACTGCAAGCACAACAAGAATCAACATGCCAAGGTGATGCATGATAAATGAACTCTTTTTATTATTAATGAGATAGTAGTCAAGGAGAATGATTACTTACATGCCAATCACAAGCTGTTGCAAGCTCCTCCTCCTCCTCAATGATAGTCTCACCATTATACTTTGCTTGTGTTATTGTTGCATCAAGCCATCTACTCGAAGGAAAGGGAGGTAATTGTGCAAGCTCCGTAGGGTATGATAGGGTTCTTGTTGTTCGAATCCTTGTAAAATTTTGTCGGGCTACGATACATTGTGCCTTGACCTCCTAATATCTTTCAATCCATTTAACCATGGCATTTGAGTTCAAGATGCAAAATTTATTGATCTTCTCTCATAAGGTATTGTCCATCGCCCTTACGAGCCCATTTCCTTGTGGCTCTTCCCCAACTACTCTATCATCTTCTTCATGGCTCCATAGACGAGGCATCTTTGGGTTAGATGTACTGAGAAACTTTGTTATGTAAACAAGAGATTATTGTCCAAGCCATCCTTCAACCATACTACCCTCTGGCCAAGCTCGTTGTTGCCGCACAAATCCTTTTAAGGTTTTCATGAATCTGTCTAGAAAAAATGTCCACCGACTATGGACAGTCCCTGCAACTACAACCTCATCAACGGTATGAACTAAGAGGTGCATCTAAATGGTCAATATGCTTGTTGGTAAAAACTTTTCTACCGTGCACATGGCTTCCAAGGTGTTTAGACATGGTGACTCTAAGGTATCTGGCCTTATTTCCTTGGTGGAGATCCAATGCACCAATGTACTAATCTTGTATATGGTAGCTCTTATTTCTTCAATGAGGCATCCCTTTATTGCAATTGGAAGCACAAATTAAAGAAATTTGTGCCAATCATGGGAGTTTAAGCCACTAAGCTTGTCATCTTTTGTGAATGCACCCTTTAGGCTGTGCATACATCTAGTTGGGGTGAAAAACTCTACAATGGTCCTCTTTACTTGGTTTTCCTCTAATTTATTTAACGTGCTCTCATCTGAACTTTGAGTTCACGTAAAGATTGTCCATTAATATCTCTAATAAATTCCGTAGTAGGAAAGCCATGTATGCTATGCACATAAGTCTTTAAAATGTAGCTAATGTGTTGGTTAAACCAAATGGAACTACTTTACATGTAAATGTTCCCTAAATGTTGTCATATGCTGATCCTTTGGGTCTATAAATACTTGGTTGTACCCCAAAAAAAAAATCCATCTAAGAAAGCTATAGGCTTCTTTTCCTGCCACTCTTTCTAGCACATGTTCAGTGTATGGTAGTGGGTAATGATCTTACTATGGTTGCATTCACTTTCTTCAAGTTTACACACATAGATCTTACCATTCTTCTTGGACATATTCACAAATCGTGATACCTAATCTGTGTATTCAATCTCATAATTGAAACCCGCATTGATAAGCCTATCAACTTATTCCTTGATTACCTATAGTCTTTGTTTCATTGGCCTAGCACCATCCACTAAAGGAATTGTATGATGGCAAACCTCTCGAGGGGCTACTTTCAAATCTATGTAGCTCCAAGCAAACACATCTCTTTATTCCTTGAGCATTGATATAAGTTCAATCTCCTCCTCTAAGTCGATGGCTATCCAAAACAATTTAGGTTTCTCCCTAAGTAGCGCTACATCTACTTATTTTATATCTTTTGATCTATCATAGGACACTCCTAGTTCCTAGGGTTTTTCCCTTTTTGGTGGTTGGACACACACCTTTCTATTTTTCCCTTTTTGGTGTTCAAACACGCACCTTTATGTTTTTCCCTTTTGGTGTTCAAACACACACCTTTATGTTTTTCCCTTTTTGGTGGTTGGACACGCACCTTTCTATTTTTCCATTTTTGGTGGTTGGACACACACCTTTATATTTTCTACCTTGTAGTTCTTGAATTGAGAAGAGACTTGCTTAGAGTCCTCTTCTTGATCACTAGTTGTCAAGCTTAAAGGCCAAATTAGACTCCTTCTTGGCTCTCCCTTCCTTTATAGCCTTGTTTGGTCTCCTTCTTCTAGACTTGGAAGTCTTTCTGAAGACCATTGAAATCGTATCATAGTAGTAGTCATGGGCTAGCACTTTAGCTATCTCAAGATCTACTTTCATGGTATTTGCAATGGGTTTTTTTATTAGATCCTTCTAGCTACTAGAGCAAAACTCCTCATTTGCCTTCAAGGCTTCCATGTATTATTGCAAGTAATGATCCTTCCCCTCTTGAGGCTTGGTGGGACTTTGGCTCTAATTTTGGCTAGTTTCTTAGCTCTTTTGAGTAGAGATTCTCTCCTTTTGAGGAATTCTTTGAGAAGGTCATGGAGTTGCAACACTTTTCCCTCTTTGTCTTCACTTTCAAAAGAGCTCCTTGATGCAAGACTTACACTAAAGCCTCTGATTAGTATAATTTTTGGTTTCACTGTTGAAAGACTTTTTCCATGTTTTTGGTTTCCCTTCCTTGGCAAAACATGTTTTTGGGATCATTGGGATCATAGTCTTGATTGGAATCATGTCCTTACCATTCTTGGTGGAACATGTTTTTGGGATCAATGGGATCATATTTTGGAATTATGTCCCTACCATTCTCATCACAAAAATATGTTCTCATTGGTGTCAAACATACATCCATTGTATAGCGCACATGCATCCAATTTTCCTCCTCTTCAGGGTGTGGTAATGAAGCTATGGAAGCTTCATTACCACACCCTGAAGATGAAGCTATGGAAGCTTCATCTTTCGACTTGCATCTTTTGTCACTTTGTTCACTAAAGTGGTACATATGTATTAATTCCCAGCAAGCCATCATATCTAATCCCAAGTCATTGGATAGGTGTTATGTGACTTCTTTGTATGTATGGTCGTTCATGTTCAACTTAATGGTATTTGCCTCTTAATGGAGGTAAAGAAATCATAACCCCAAAATAGTGAATCATCAATAAGTTGGTGCATGAATGGTCATCTAAGAATTATGCCATAATTGGTGGGCCTCCCAAAGTCAAAAAATGGCAATTGTATGTTCATAGATCAAGCTACATGATGTAACCTCAACATCCTTTAGGATTTCCATAAGGGTTCCTAAATTTTCATCTAACTAGCTTGAGGACTTTTGGTTCTTATCTTTGCCACATATCTTTAGTCACAATGCTCACTCTTTCTCCCCCATCAAGGATCACTCTTGCTCCCCCCCCCCCCCCCCCCGCCCCCCGCGTCAACAAGGATCACAGTTTTGGTCACTCCTTCCAATTTGATATGAATGGTGGCATTCATATCATCCCCTTCATAGTACTTCCTTACCGCACTAATTTGTACATCCTTGAATGTGTCATGGGTTCTCTTCTTCATCTTGGTCAATCTCCTCAATGTCTATGACGACAGGTCTAAGCTTTATTTCATCCGAACTTCATCCCAAGCTTTCGGCTTGCATACCAAGTATTTAGCCATGGTTATAATGACTAGGGCTAAGAGGATTACTCTTGAGGCTCCTATTTCTCCTTTTAGTGTAGGCCTTAGAGATGACACATTTACGACTACCATTGACTCATCATCCATACCCATGTAGGATGGTGCAATCTATAAGCTAGGCTTAGATTTACATGGTACCCACACCCATTCTAGGCTGTCCTATATATCCTCCCATTAGGGATTCTCTAAGGGCATATTACCTCTCTTGCTCAAGCCTTTCTTTTATGATATGCTCATGGAGAAACCTCATATTATCTATTTCTATAAGCTCCTGGAACTCTTCCAATGTTTTGGTTTCATTTTCAAGCTCTTCATGAGGCTCAGTTGTTTATGTGGGCAATTCTGGTTTCACCTCCCCCATCGGTGTTTCCTCTTTTGGTTCCTCACTCTCTCGAGACACTCCCCTCATGCGATTCTTCTATGATTAGATCTAATGATGTTGTAATAGGGATTCTTTGTAGGAACATGGAAATTGGTCCCATCAATCTTTCTATTTCTTGAAAGATATGTTTTGAACGAGGGGAAACTTGTATAATATACCATCACTTTGGATCAATTGGATCTGTATGAAACACAATCTAAAATCACAAAACAAATGGGTTGTCATTAATTATACTTACAATGTAGACATTCATTATATATATTACATCATGATTTACTACTAGTGATTGGTTTGGGTACTAACGTGTTGATAGTGTTGAGGTAGTACAAAATTATCTTTTTCATCATTCCAAAACTTGGTGGAATCAATTGAGAAAACCTATTTAGATGTTTCTTCATAGTTTCTTGAGCACCTCTGTATATCACCTTGAACCATTTGACATAAAAAATGAATAGACTAAATGTTGTAAACTCAACCTCAAGAATATCTTTAATAGTTACACAATACTGAAGATTACCCTTATGACATTGTTATCATGTCTAGTAGCTTGACTTTCTTGCTCAAAAGTTGCCATAATACCACAATAAAATGTTTCTCTTTTAGAGTCCACATGCTCCGTGTGAAAGTGCCTTCCCTCTGACTATATTGCATTATATAATTGGTACTAACATTAAACAAAAGCATGATATTTAGTATAGTTCATGCATACCCACACTCTTCTCTTGTTATCATCTCTCCATTTTTAATGCCTTTGATATTGCCTCATGAGGCCATTCTATATTGATCACACTTGGGAGAGGTTGTTCTAAGCTGGGTGGAAATGGTAAGCGTCTATTTGCACTTCTTAATCTCTTCTCTCATCATCTTGTCTATTGATTGCATCCTTGTATCTCACAATCTGCTTCTCCACCATGATAGGACTATTTAGAATGCAAAATGTAATCACCTTTTGGTGTAATGCTTCATCCATTCTTTGTTACCTTCCTTTTCCTTGTGCCACATTCATGGTGATTACTAGGTCATCCTTCTCATTGTTCCACAATCATGGCATGGTAGGATCTATTTGAGAGAGATGTTCTAAGATATACACAAGACTCTTGCATCAACCATCACTTTGCCATGCTTGCTTCTAGTCTTTCTCTTTGTCTCACAAAGTCCTTTAAGATTTTCATGAACCTTTCAAGTAAAAACATCCATCGAACATGAACAATATCACAAAGTGCCACTGTCAACCAAATACACTACAAGATACAATTGGCTGGTGAGTATTTTTCTAGGAAAGTTTTCCTCAATCATACACATTGCCTTTGAGACAAGCCATCTCAATAGATGTAGGATATATCTCCCTTTAAGGATATATACCTACATACATAGCAATCATGTATAGTATTTATCATACATAACTTGAGAATACTACGTATTAAATGTAACTTAGATAGTTAATTCAAGAGAAGATTTATACCTCCCCAAGCTTCCCATTTTATAAATAATCTCTCTTACCTTCTTATCTCCACAACCAACTATGGCTATTGAAAGAATAAACTATGCATAGAAAAAAAAAGTTAGCATATGAGCTTATAAATTATGTATCATAAAGAGAATAAATAAAAGAATATTTGAATACCTATAATATCTTGTGCCAATCATATGTCCTGAGTCTATATAATTACACCTCTCTTTTATTTTCGGTCTTTGTGAAGGCACCCTTCAATAAATGCATTACTCCGATTGATGTACAAAAAGAGGCAATCACACTTTTCACCTTACTTTGCTCCTTCTTGGTTAGTACCCAGGGTGCCTATTGCCACCTCATCTTTAATTAGCCATGCACTTTAAAGGAAACTAATCTTTTGTAAGTCATCCCTTGTACCCTTGGTATCTCTTTTACCAATTAAATGGTTCCAAATATTTGTTGCCACATTCTTGAAGATGTGCATGGGGTTTAAGAGATGATTGATCTTCAACTCACATCAATATGGAAGTTAAAAAAGAAGATTGAGTACGTTGATATCCCATTGGGTGGTGGATTTGGGATACTTCTCCATGCCTTAAACCAATCTCTACTTCTCATCATAACTGGTGAGACATCATGTGGCACATGCTTGGGATGTGAAGGGGGGAGAAATCAATGATGTTTGTCATACACCACCTTCTTTAGTGTAGAGGGTCTTTCCAAAACAAGTGATGGTTAACAAATCGGACATGCATGATGTCCAGAGGTTATAAAACCTATTATAAAATTAAGAAAATTGAGAGATTGTATACGACTCTCATATGTCTATTCACTAGGAAAGTCTAATTAGGTTAAAAGTTCAAGTTTGTACCTGAGCACTCTAAGAACCCCAGATAGTCATGCATCATCCAAGGCAAAAATCCTTTCACCTCTACATCACGCCTATTTATTGGCCTTGATACATCATGCACTTTGATACCTCGCCATAGTGCCTCGAGCTCCTCAATGAAAAACTTGAGGTACACATCCGTGTTCTTCACCTTACTCGATATAAGGAGAGCATAATGTGGCCTTTCTTGATTACCAACCTGTTGAGAAATGTGGTGCCAAAGAGCACAAGGAAGAGGTAGGGAGTGAGAATGAGTAGCCAAGAAAGTGTAAAGCATAGGATGAAGCCATATGAGCAAAGGGATATATCCCACATTGCTGTACAAGCCCAAGGGTGTACCTCCTCATATAAAAGGGGGGGATTTCAAGCAATGAATCTTATCACTTGCACACATCTCAAGCCTCTTTATAAGTACAAGTCTTAATCTTTTAACCTAATTGTGCTTGAATCTATTGCACCTACTCATCATCATGAGTAAACTTAGATTACATCCACCTTAGATTAATCATCTTAATTATATTTAATTAGTATAAGATTAAACTTAATTAGGTAGATGTTTTGCTAGTAGGAGAGCTTGATCCATAATTTCAACATGATATCAGAGCCACCCCTCTCCTCATGAGCTTCTCCATTCAAGTTTATTACACTCTCTTAGCTCATTAGTTGATTTAGTCACTAGTCCATCACTAGTCCCAATCTTATCTTCATCTCCCTCTTAGCTCATTAGTTGATTTAGTCACTAGTCCATCACTAGTCCCAATCTTATCTTCATCTCCCTCTTTGTGGCTCACATTTGGAAGGCTTGATTCTCCTTAGTCTGTAGCCATCAATGGATCCCTCTTAGCCACACCTTCAACTCAATAGGGCAACCATGTACACCAGCCATCTTTGTCGATTTCACTGTCTACGGGAAAATTTTGACGTTGCCAGCAGCCCCGCTGGTCTTTTGCACCATTGAAGCTCCTTGCTTCATATTAGCTCAAGCCCCTTTAGGAGCTTGTTAGCAATCATAAGAGGGATGCACAGCTCGAATCTCGTGCAATTTGATCCACAAACCTGGCCACAATAACGTAAAAACTAGTCACAAACTACCATAAATCTGTCGTTTTGGGTATGTTTTAAGCTGGTTTGTTTACTCAAACCCTTAATCCTCATCAAGAGGAACAATCTTGGAAAAAAAAACCTTCAATGGTTTCTTCCACATGCTCAATTTGATCCTCCAAGCTTAGCCTTGCTAAATCACTAGGTTTTAGCCTTAATCACTATCATTAAGAGGTTATTAGCAAAAATTGGACTGATCGAAGTTCAAAATCAAAAAATTAGGGTGTAAATCCATGGTGGGAAACCCTCTGTTGCATCAAAGTTCATCGCATCTATTTGCATTACTCAATTTGAGAATTTTTCACTGCATTTGATTCAACTTTAGTACATAGTTTGCATTGAAATCATCTTCATTAACTTGAAATCAATCATTGCATGAAAAAACATATCTCGATCTTGTAAGAGAGTACATACACTGCCATAGAGACTTGTCACAAGCTCATGGTAAGACCCTCTCGCATGGCATCAAACATTGGGAAGTTAATTGGGGAAGGGTCACATATCCTTGGGCAAATCAAGCACAACACAAAGCCAAGCATGAATGCACAAAGCACAATCCTAAGCATGTTTGAAGCACAACTACATGAGATGACCATAGCACACAGCATTGCATCCACACTAAATGCATCAATGACACATAAGGAAATAAAGAACCAAGCATCAAGTGGCAACAAGAAGAACAATGTCCACACCAAAGAAGCTATCAAAAGAGCCAAGAGTCAAGCCAAAGAGCAAAGACCAAGATCCAGAAGGTAGTCAACAAAGAGAAAAAGGAAACATCATGACAAGAAGAACAAGAAGTGGAGTCAAGGTCATAGAGCAACCAAGAGGCTACCATGACATCGACATCAACATGAGCAACAAAGAAGCTACCACCACTACCCAAAATAATAAGCTAAGTAGACCATGATGTAGACTTGAATCATCATGATGCCATTAGTTGAGTGATGAGTTTTATGCCATGTCATAGGCTCCACAAACTTCTCGTTTCTTTGGATGCAAGGAATAAAAGGAAAGTGTCTCAATAATTTTTGAGAAATTTTGTCTCCTTGAAAATCATCTCTATATCGGCGCTCTCCACATTGTCAACATTGTATTACATCTTTATAAATCCCTCTAAATTGCATGCAATTGGTACATGCATTTTTGTATAATCCATGCCTAACATAGAGAGCAATTTACGAGCCTCATCTCATGAGTCCGACAATAGATTTTGAGGGGGAAGAATCTTCTTGTGAGAAGCCTGTAATATAAGATAAGAAATCACAGAGTGTGAGCACGAAGTGGGTTTCTCTGAGTGGGCTTCAGAGTGGGTTTTTTCACAACCAATCTCTCTCTACACCCTTGTCTTCTCTCTCTTCTCTCCTCCTCCCTACTTCAACCTCAGCCCAACCCACCTCATCCCCCATCCTCCCCACTCCTAGCTTAGCTTAGCCGAGCCCAACCCATGCCACCTCCTCCCACTGCATGCAACTCAATCTCCCTCTCTCTGCTCTCTCTCTTTCCCTCTCTATCTCTATCCCTCATTCTCTCATTGCCACTATACACTCTCCCTCTACTCTCTCTCTCTCTCTCTCTCTCTCTCTCTCTCTCCATGCCCTCCCTCCCTCTTCCCCTCTCTCCCTTTCTCCTTCTCTCCATCTGGCTTATGCTCATTTCTCACTTTCTCATCACCACCTCCTCTCCCCATTTACAACCCACTACAACCAATTTCTTCTCCCTCTCCCTCTCCATCTCCCTCTCTATCCCTCAACACTCTCTCTCTCTCTCTCTACACTCTACACTCTCTTTTCCTCCCTCTACACTCTCTCTCTCTCTCCCCCTCCCTCTACTCTCTCTCTCTCCCCCTCCTCTCTCTCTCTCTCTCTCTCTCTCTCTCTCTCTCTCTCTCTCTACCTCTTTCAATCCATACCCTCATGCATGCTCTCTCCACCTATGTCTATCCTTCTCTCTCTCTCTTTCTCCACCTCTCTCCACCTGTCTTATGTTCATTTCTCCGATGTCCTACTCTTAATGCATGATAGTGAGTGTGTGTGAGTGATGTGAGGTGAGAGGAGGGATGAGTACCCGTAGTGCAATGCGGGCGTGTGACAACGCTCGCAGGAGGCACAGTGGAATTACTTCTCAAGGAGTTGTAGAGCTTGGAGACCTTAAGGGTTATGAGCTCGTCCATTGAAAGGATCCTCACGATAGTTGCGGTTCACCGAGTAATCTCTTGTTGGATGTGTTTCAAGAGGGGTTAAGGTGAGCCATAACATTTTTGGCGCCGCTGTCCACAGAGGCATCCCTTGGATTTTTCCATCGTTTTTCCTCTAATCTACGCATTACCTATTGCCTATTATCTTGATTAATGATTTTCCATGAAAAAGATGTGGATTTGATGGTGATTTGGTGTAGAATAGCTCTCTTTTTTATTTTTGTAAAGAATGCTTTTTGCGTAATTTTTAGCTTAATTTGTTGTTTTTTTATTTTTGTTGTTAATGTGGTTTTTCATGTTCTTTAAACTTGCACATAGAGTGTATTAGGTTTAGTTTGCATCCATTGTATCAAACAATGCAATAGAGTGCATTTTTTAGTGAATGTTAGCTCTCTATAGTGTTAAACATAGAAGTAAAATCATTAATTTTGGCTTAATTTTGTATTTTTTGTTGAAATTGATTACATTAGAGAGTTATCAAGTAATAGTAGTAGCTTAATCCATCAAAAATTTTCTCAAAACCATCAAATAATCCTTGAATTCGACTAATTTCTCTTGATGGACTGGTTTTTATCATTAAGGGTGATTAATCTTGTTCAAAAAGTAAAAATTTTAAAAAATGTGTTAATTGGGATCCAAATTGATCATTTAAGTAGTCAAAATTAGTGTTTTGAGAGCATCTACATGTATCAAAACACCTAATTACATTAATTTATTTATCAATTGGAGAAATTTGACTCTCTTTTGCTAAATTTTATCTTAAAAGAAGACATTAATTAATCTCTAATTATACATTAATTTACACATTAGTTGATGCACATAGCTTAGAAGTTCCTTGCTCTTCCACAAAATCCCCTCTACACAATGACCTATCATCTGCCTCAACAACAAACTCCGATAAAGCATCTACTCCTTCAACCCCATCCTCACCAAAAAACGAAGTTCGATGCCAAAACCTCACAATCAACAGCTATTCCTGACGAAGTTTCCCCCACGCAACCATCTATCTCTAACAAGGAACTCAATACTTCAAGATTTGGTATGCTAAATCCTCACATGATAGCCTTGAAGCACCCAAAAGGAATTAGGCTAACTTGTAGAGATGACACCGAATGGATGCGACTAGCAGAAAATGGCCTGTTTGGATGGCGATGAGAAATTCGTGCAGCAGCGATGAAATCCGCCTCTGATCTTTGTTTTAGGACATACGTGGGAGCAAAGCTAGAAGCCTATATCAAAATATTGGAGTATCATCTCCTCAGATACAAGCATGAAAGCAATCTACAGCATGTGGTTCAAACAGAGAAAAACTGACTATGGTGATTAAGAGATAGATTAGGATTTTTGCTAATAAACTAAACCTGATTGAGTCATGCTCTGATACCAAATGTTGGATATGATAATTCAGTGATGAAGATTGATCAAAACATATTCAAGGTGGATCAAAACTTGTACAAAACATCATGAATATTAGGGACAAAAACGAGTATATACAGAAAATTGCTTTGAGATTAACACAAAAAGACTCTAATTATGATTAGGCATGAACCAAACTTACATAATCACTTGATCACGACTTGTATCTTATTTAGAGACTCCTCTACCCTATTTTTAGTTGCATGAGTTGCATGAACCATATGCACCAACCATTTGTAGGCTTTACACCAACCACCACTGACCAACACTAGCCTAACAACCACACATTAAATTAGACTAAGGAGTTGAGATTACATTTATCCAACAAAAACATGCAGAACGGGAGCACATTAAAAATTCAAGAACTTTAAAGGCACATGTACTCTGCAAACAACAATTAATTTTTAAAATTACAATTGAAGGGGCACAAAAAGAACAAACATAGAAATCCAATGTTTATTATCGTAAATATACCATGTATATTTATATGTTTTTTTAAAATATTATTAAAAAAATTAAAATTAGTAAAAAGTAAGCATAAATGTTAATCAAACAATGAAAATTTTAAAAATTAGTAGAAAAAGAGCACAAAGATTAACCAAATGATGAATTTTTAAAAAACTACACTTTTTTACTTAATTACTTTATTAATTTTTTATTATTTCTTCTAAAATTTTTCCTTCACGCTATTGATTTAATAATAACACGCTTTTTTCTAGTACTTTAAATTTTATTTTAAAAAATTTTCTCCTCCCCTACTATTATATTCATGATATAACGTTTTTTTAATTCATTATTTTAAGGAAAAAAATCTTTTTATTACACACACACACACACACAAAAAAATAGACCGCCTGCAAAATAATCAATGATTACTATTAAATAGCTTCACGGTTGTATATAATATTCATAGTACTTCTTATTTAATCAATTTAAAAAATAAACAATAACACGACCTAATAATTATTAGTGTTACGTTTTTTACTTATAGAATGTTATTTACAAAAATTAAGAGTGATAATAATACATTACAAATAAAGCCAAAAAAAATAAATTTACAAAAATAAACTAATAAGCAATTACTTTAAATCAACTTAATATTAAATTTCATTCTTTAATAAATTAAAAGTAAATCTGGCAAAAAGCAAAAATCTGCAAACTTCATTTCTCTGTACATAAAATGGAAAAAAGCTACAACGAGAAAAAGATATTAAAAAAGTATATCCTCACTTCTTTCATATACAAACACTGAATATATTTATATATATGCATTGCATATTATGGACGCAACCCTCTTTGGAAACTAAATAGCAGCTGACCAAAGTTCATCTTGGCTTCTTTTATTTTGCAGAGACTAAAATATATATTTTGGACGCTACCCTGCTAATATATCTTTTATATGGACGCCATTTCATGGAGAGAAAAAAAGAACAGTTGTAATCCAAAAACCCCAAAAAAAAAATTAGGTGTCACAAAGAGCACGAAATATAATAACATGCATGGCATGAAATAATTTGCAAGAATCAAAATTAATTATTTTTTCAGGATTTACCAGAAGAGTGCACTTTTTTTTTACTGCATGTAGGCTACAAACGGTATTGGCACCTTCCGGAGGCGTCTCTATTCGAGGATAGGCTCCAGGAACAGTAGACGTAGAAGGTCCTGCTTTATGACAAACCAATCGAGGAAAGGCTCTGGGAACAATAGACGTAGAAGGTTCTGCTTCATGACAAAGTAGTGGTGAAGCAGATGGAGCACCATGCTCATGAGAATGAACAAATAACGAAGAAGATGGAGAGCGATCAACCTTCATGATATTAGTAATATCATGAAAGGGTTTCCTCCTCAGTGGCATGAGAACCAGAGGAAAAAATTTATCAAAATAGACAATTGATTTTAATTCAAAACACTGAGCAACAGTTAAATACTACAAAGAGCAAATCATGCAAAGACACACTAAGGATTCGAGAAGCATGCTGTGAACATGGCATGCCATACTGTAGAAACCCAATTAAGCAAAGACACACAAAATATTCCAGAAGAAAATATACCGGTGACACAAGCCAGGCCATGCATGTTGGCAGATGGCAAATCTGAGAAGAACATTCAAGAAGCAGCAAGGAATGCATGCAGCTGAGGAACATGCATAAAGTAGGGAGCGGCAACCATCCAGACGCATGCCACACACAGAGCTTTGCAAGGAACATGCAAGAAGCTGCGAGCGGGAGCCATTCAGACGTACGCCACCGAAACAAATTTGAGACAAATTAGCTAATGCATGCAAACCTTAGATAGAAATAATAAACGACACATGCAAAGCTTATAATTATAAAAAATAATTAAATTAATAAAAGCAATACCAAAAAAAGTTTGGGGTGCATATTAAGATAGGTATGTGAAGCGGTTATGGTTTGACCTTGCCACCATTAGATTTAATGAGAATAACACTTTCGTAATTAAAAAAATTCCTTTATGCATCTTGCTATGCATAAAAATCAAATTTAATGAGAATAACACTTTTGTAATAAAAAAATTTCCTTTATGCATCTTTCTATGCATAAAAATCAAATTTAATGAGAATAACACTTTTGTAATAAAAAAATTTCCTTTATGCACCTTTCTATGCATAAAAATCAAATTTAATGAGAATAACATTTTTGTAATTAAAAAAATTTCTTTATGCATCTTTCTATGCATAACAATCAAATTTAATAATTACTATCAATGATATCCATGCATATTCATAAGTGAATATGTACATGGAATAATTAGAATATTTCTTTTAGATGCAAAATGGTAGGAATTACTCTTTTGGAATAACATAAAAACAAACTTTCTTTTTCACAAAATTCTGAAAAAAATTGCCATAACCTCCTTTGTATAGCTGACCATTTCTCATTTTTATCATTCTTTATTTAACTTAAATTAACCCAAATTAGTTTTATAGAACTCTAATCTACATAATTTTCTAAATTCAAGAGAGTAAACAATAAAAAGATTTTAATTAATCTTTCTAAGATTAAGAAAGGTTGGAATGTAAAGAAAAGAAGGGGGTGGCCTTTTTATCAAGGCATAGCATTTGAATTTAATTCAACTATTTTCAAAACATAAAAATCAAGAAAAGATTTTTCATTAAACAAAGTAAGAAAATTAGCTTACATAGAGCTTGTAAGCTCTCCTTTGGCTTGAGGGATTGAGGGTTCTACTCTTGTTTGAAGCAAAAGTGGCCACCAATTCAGTTTGGAGAGAGGATTAGGCCAAAAACAATTGAATTATTAAAAAATTCAATGTAGATGGCACAGGAGCAGAGTAACAGTGCATAAACACCATTAAGCGAGAGGCTTCTATTTATAGGAAAAAGTGAGCCTCTAACCAAGCAAACTGATTCTAGAATTTTCCAGATCAGTTTGGTCAATTTTTGACCATTTTTGGGTCAGTTCAGCTTACTTTTTGGATCTAGTTTTGAAATAGGAGAGAGAAGAGATGAAAATATCTCATTTTATTGATTAAAAATTGGAGGTAATGATGAGAAAAAGGTGCCTACTTCATGAGGAGAGATCCCCACACTGAGGTGTCAAAATTCAGTTTTTTTTAATTCTTTTCTTTGGTCCTTAGTCCACTCTTCATCTTATGTGAGCATTTACTCATTTTTGGGAGGGTTTTTCTTTTATTCTTCTATTTATCTCCCCCCTACATTTGGATTAATCTTATTGGTCCATAGGAATCTTAATTGGACCATAATCTAAAAATTTCTGAAAATCTGGACCCTTAGCCTAAGGTCCTTTATACCTATTTTCAATTAATTCCAATTGCACATTGGAAAGTTCTTTTTAAATTTCTATTTCACGTAAAACCATTTTAGACACTAGGAGGATTTTTATATCCAAAAATATCTCAATTTTGAATTACCTCCCTCTAGACATTTTCTCTCTCCAGGCCAAAACAGGATCTTTCTTTTATTTCAGAGAGGGGAATAATTATAAGATCAGAAGGGGAGGTTCTTACACCTGCACACCTCAAAATCTGGAGGGAGGAATCTTACACCACATCCCAATGGCTATCCTTGCTTTCACCTCTAGCATGTTCTTGTCTACAAGGTCTACCACCTTCCCTATTGTGAGCTTCTTGTAGAGCTCATGTACTTCAGATGTTGTTGTCCATGTTTCCATAAGGATATCCGACCTTGGTTATTTTTTCTTTGAGGTGCATTAAAGATGCAAGAGCTTTACTTAAGATGTTTGCAAATGTCGTATTATTAGAGGGATTGGTGGATAAACCCATGATAATAGAGTTTATGTCTAGCCTATAACAATATAAAGAAATAAGGGGTGGGTGGGATGTATTCCTTGAATAAGAGTAGTGGAACATGAAAATCTCTATTCTATTTTATAAGGGGTCAATATAAAAATAACTTTTGAAAGCATATAAAAATATCAAATGTCTATGCACGTGACTTACGGCTTACAAAGACAACAACACACTCTCCCTCTCCATCTCACTCAGACTTTCTCTCTTTCACTCACATTCTCTTTATCCCTCTCCATCTCTATCCATCTTGCTCACCTCTCTTTATTATTAATTCAATTATCTAAACGATTACAGCAAAACCAAAAACAATGTCATAGATATAATTTAGGTGTACAAAAGTGCATCACAATAATGTGTAAATCAATATATTTTTTCATTACAAGAGATGAAATACATCAAAAGGGTGCGTGGATGTTGATGGAAGAAGAAAGGTGGTTGTATATAGGAAGCTCTATCAAACGGTATAGAAATGCAGGTAGGAATAGCGGCCTCGCAAGTTCAGGACATTGTGCCCACCATGATGAGGGCATCGTAAAAGAAGCCACAGGGAACATATGTGGCATAATAGGTTTAAATGGGGAATCCCTTAGAACACCGGGTGGCCATGACAATGCACTTGACCTTGTTGGGCTCATGGCTACTGAGGCGGGTGGAGGAGGATGGTGAGGAATGTGTGGAGATAATGTCCCCACATCCCTCTACTGCTCCCATCAAGCATAGTCTCACTAATATTAACCTTGAAATATTGTTGCCCTAAATCTTCAAGAATGTGCAGATGTGGTCATATAAAAGAACTAAAGCACACCTCGTCCCACTCCACCTTGATGCAATACCGATGTAGTTCCTTGCATGCTCTAGTAAGGGTCCCAGTTCTAGCAAAACAACCTAGGACTGCATCCCCTCGATCGGGGTGAATGTCCCGAGTAACCACCTGCCATAGTAAAATCTTTCATTAACATATATAAATAAACGAATAATAATAATTATATATTAATAACACTACTTGAAACGAATTGTAATGAAGTGAGTGCTCTACTTACCTTGTGAAAGCCTCACTATGCTCAACAACATATCGAATGGGATTCCCATCTACACCCAACATGTATGGTTGGGTTCCCTCTTGCGGTTTAGGCTCTATGAAGATATCGTCATCCACCTCAAAACTTGAAAGATCAGTATCTACCTCACCTCCCCACCTATCATACTTCTGTCCAGTGTCAACCGAACGTACTCTTATGGGGTTGCATAAAGATGGCGATGACCAAAACAATGACCTATGTGCACACACATGTAAGTAAGTTATGTAAATCACGATTGTTCACCTTTAAAACCATCTTCTGACATGAGATACATGTATTGCAGGACGTGCAAGAACAAATTCCTACGCAATGTAAAGTTATAAGTTTATGCCTCTTGCATAGTAATCCCCAAGTGCTCTGCACGTAGAGTACAAACCATAGTGCCATCGGCATGTAGAACCTCTACAGAGCGAGTACAAAGGCTAACTCCACAAAAACCTCCCTAAATACATTCCATCGAGGAACCACATCCTCAATCTTGGCGAGAGCTAGATTCGTCAAAAAATCTATCCACACCAAGTGCAGGCCTCTAAGGCTATCATGCATGTCCATGGTTCCCAACCTCGTCATCAGCAATCCCATGAATCATTGCAATAGTGCAAGATTCCTAGAACAACATGACATATAAGTGTATTGAAAACTACATAAACATGACAAATGGAGAGAGTGACTGGCACGAGTAAGAGATCATACTTATGTTTCCCAAAAGATGTGAAAGACGAATCGTGTTGTATGTGTGTAGATTTTGCAGTTAGAGAATCCAAGAAGAAGCTGTATCTTGCATGCAAGCACTTGTACTTCGTTTATTTGTGTGTTCTTGGCTTGAGCCAAAACGAGAATATGTTCATCCACCAACCTATCCTATCAGACTTGGAGCTCTACAGTGCCTTGTCTCATAGGAGAACCTACCCTAAATTAGACCATTGAATGCATGGACTTTCAACATGCCAAATTTTATCATTTTATGTCTTATAGTATTTTTAGACTTTTGTAACCTCAATGGAAGCAACCTCATTGTAAAGGGTTCAATTGTGAAATATCTTTCTCTCCCCACATCCCTCCCTCTTGATGTGAGCATCTTTTTTCAGATGCGATTCGGACTCATTTCGGACCCGAAACTCTGTTATGGCGATTTTGCACTATCTTCGCCACCAGGACCCAACTTTGACTCGCTGGGAGAAGTGATTGCGATGCCCAAATCCATGCACGGAGTGATGTGGACATAGAGCAACTTCCCTAGCACAAGTCTGTATGGTCCGTTCTCTGATGGGGTTCCAGATCCTCAACTTCTAACTGTCCGAATCCGGGTTCTCGAAAAAGATGCACGAGCGTGCCAAATGACAGAAATTTCCAACCGTGGCCAAAACGGCGCCGAAGAGGCATGAAAATCGAATCATGCATGGACAAATGTGTGGCAACCAACCCGGATCTTTCTTGCTGTGTTTAGATGCGATTCAGACTCATTTCGGACCCGAAACTCTGTTATGGCGATTTTGCACTATCTTCGTCGGGTCAACTTTGACGCGCTGGGAGAAGTGATTGTTGCAATGCCCAAATCCGTGCACGGAGGGATGTGGACATAGAGCAACGTCCCTAGCACAAGTCCGTGTGGTCCATTCTCTGATGGGGTCCCGGATCCTCAACTTCTAACTATTCGAATCCGGGTTCTCGAAAAAGATGCACGAGCGTGCCAATCGGCGAAAATTTCCAACCGTGGCCCAAACGGCGCCGAAGAGGCATGAAAATTGAATCATGCGTGGACAAATGTGTGGAAAGCAACCCGGATCTAGCTGTGTACCATGCAAATCAACAAAACCAATTACTCTAAGAAGAGACCTACTTCAACACGAGAACCAAGGAGCTACAATTGCATCCGATCTAGCTCTACCATGTGGTGGAGCTAGAATGCATCGATCTAGCTGTGTACCATGCAGATCAATAAAATCAATTACTCCAAGAAGAGATCTACTTCACATGACAAGAACCAAGAAGCTAGATTTGCATTTGATCTAGCTTTACCACGTGGTAGAGCTGTATCCAACCTAGACCACATCGTAGAGCTAGAACTGCTTTGAGGTCTAGCTCTACCATGTGGTGGAGCTAGAATTGCATTTGAGGTCTAGCTCTACCATGTGGTAGAGCTAGAATGCATTGATCTAGCTGTGTACCATGCAAATCAACAAAACCAATTACTCCAAGAAGAGACCATGACGAGAACCAAGGAGATAAACAAGTGTGTTGAGTGGCGCTAGGACCCAACTTTGACGCGCTGGGAGAAGTGATTGCGATGCCCAAATCCGTTCACGGAGTGATGTGGACATAGAGGAACTTCCCTAGCACAAGTCCGTGTGGTGCATGGAGCTAAGAATAGTGAAGAAAACATGGGAAGGGTTACGAGAGGATCGTCAAAGATGATTACGATAAATGATAGGATAAAAGTAGTGACATGGGCATAGATAGGGGCATAGATGGAGGCTTCAAAGGGGACAATCCTCTAGATCATGTACTAAATCCATCTGCTAGATCCATATTTCTTGAGATGAGGGCTTGGAGAGTGGATTCGTTTGGGTTATTATCAATGTTACTTCGTCATGGTGTGTTGCCTTCCGACCACTAGTATCACCCTCTCGTTCCCATATCCACATTTTCTATACAGCAAAATTTCAATTAAAACCATATTATGAACTATGTTTCAGTATCTTATTATACATTGTGCTCTATGCATTGAGAGATATGTGCATGTGAGATCTCTATGCGCTGAGAGTTCTATGCATTTGAGAGCTCTATGCATTGAGAGCAGTGTGTATGTGAGAGATCCATGCATTAAGCTCTTACATGTGAGAGATCTTATGTATTGGGCTCATGCATGTGATCACTCTAGGCATAACAATCTCTCACATGCATGAGCTCAATGCATGTGAACTCTATGTAGCTCTCATGTATGAGAGCGCTTACACTCATGAAAATGAGAGCTCTCATGCAAAAGAGCTCTCATGTAAAATGAGAGCTCTCATGCAAAAGAGCTCTCATGTAAGCGCTCTCATGAGAGCGCTTACACTCATGAAAATGAGAGCTCTCATGCAAAAGAGCTCTTAATAAATGCGAGCTCTCATGGATAGAGAACTCACATGCATATAGAGATATCATGCAGCGCACGAGAGCTCGTACACTCAATGCAAATAAATGAAAATAAGAGATCTTATGCATAGAGATCTCTTTGCAGCCATGAGATCTCTAATGCTCTTATAAAAAACTCCCATAGCACCCTTGTGGGTTGCAACATAAAAAAGAGAGCATTGGGTTTAGAGCTTACCACAACTCGGTAGGTGGTGAGGACCTAACACCAAAGCATGGTCAGGACGCGAGGTCAAGAGAATAACACAATAGAGAATTATTTACATACTTTTATTTACTCTGATGCATGTGATATCGATTATGCATAGAGGGCTCTCATGCATATAGATCTAGGATATATCTACGCAAGGTGTGAGAGCTCTCATGCATAGAGAGTTTTCATGCATTGTGAGAGATCTTACAGAAATCTGTCAAGCGTGGATCTCTTCCATGAGAGATCCATGCATATAGATCTCATAAATATAGAGCTATCATTGTGTGTGATTCATTGTGAGAGCTCCCATGCATATAGATCGCAAATCTCATGCATAGAGAGCTCTCATGCATATAGATCAGTTGTTATCAAGTGCGAGTCATTGTGAGAGCTCCTATGCATAGAGGACTGTCATGCATATATATCTCATGCATGAGAGCTCTTATGCATGAGAGCTCTCATGCATAGAGGGCTGTCATGCATATATATCTCATGCATGAGAGCTCTTATGCATATCGATGAGCTCTCATGCATATAGAGTTATCATACATGAGATCTTATGCATGGAGCTCTCTTGTATTCTAAGAGGTCTCATGCATGAGATCCCTCTTGCATTGTAAGAGCTTTCATGCATTAATAGATCTCATATGCATAGATCTCTCATATCATGCATGAGAGCTATAGAGATCTTGGTCTTGCACTAGAGATCTCATGCAAAGAGCTAGGTCTTACATTAAGAGCTCTCATACATAGAGCTCCCATGCATAGAGCTTGGTCTTGCATTAGAGCGCTCATTCATAGAGCTAGGTCTTACATTAAGATCTCTCATACATAGAGCTCGCATGCATAGAGCTATATCTTGCATTATTATAAGAGTTCCCATGGATAGATCTCATGTATAGAGTGAAAGAGCCCCCATGCATAGAGCTAGGTCTTGCATTCAAAGCTCTCATACATAGATCTCACATGCATAGAGTTAGATCTTGCATTATTATGAGAGCTCTCTTACATACATCTCATGCATAGAGCTATATCTTGCATTATTATAAGAGCTCACATGGATAGATCTCATGTATAGAGTGAAAAAGCTCTCATGCATAGAGCTAAGTCTTGCATTAAGAGCTCTCATACATAGAGATCGCATGCATAGAGTTAGATCTTGCATTAATTATTATAAGAGCTCTCATACATAGAGCTATATCTTGCATTATTATAAGAGCTCCCATGGATAGATCTCATGTAAAAAGTGAAAGAGTTCTCATGCATAGAGCTAGGTCTTGCATTAGGAGCTCTCATACATAGAGCTCACATGCATAGAGTTACATCTTGCATTATTATGAGAGCTCTCTTGCATAGATCTCATGCATAGAGTGTAAGAGCAGGAAAGTACAATTTCAAGCAAGGAGAGAGGGGAGAAGCTATGCTATGAAGAAGGTGGAGAGGGGTCTTTTGTGCACAAGGGAGCTTCCATAGAGCCGGCTTAGCAATGTTCTTGGCTACCATTGGGACACAAGCAGTGCTTATTTGAAGACACCCATACAATTTCAAGCAAGGAGAGAGGGGAGAAGCTATGCTATGAAGAAGGTGGAGAGGGGTCTTTTGTGCATGCTCTAGGACAAGGGAGCTTCCATAGCCGGCTTAGCAATGTTCTTGGCTACCATTGGGACACAAGCAGTGCTTATTTGAAGACACCCATACAAAGATGGATGGTTTGTCATTTCAAGTCATCTTGCACTAGTTTAAGTCACTTCAACTCCAGCTCTACCATGTAGTAGAGCTAGAATGCATTTCTCTAGCTCTAGCATGTGGTGGTAGAGCATTCAAATTATCTCGCCCAATTTTGAATTCAAATTATCCCGCCCTTTAAGAATTTAAAATGGTCTTTCTCTTTTTCAAATTTTCCTTAACATCCATGTCGCTTATGTAATACAAACCTACTTTCCCATCTTGTCATTGACAACTAGCACTTGGACATCACCGCATCCATTATCAAATTCAACGATACCACAAGGTACACATATTTTTGTCTCATATTAAATCATTATCTATGATTAGATTTAAAGTTTTGAACATGTCAATTAAAATTCAGATCATACACATTGATATAGAGTAGAAAATAAAAGTATGCAAAAATTCAAAAAATCAGGAATGGTTGAAGAGAAAAAACCTGAATCTACTCCGCCAAGTGCATGGAGCTGCAGTGCATGCCTTGGTTGTCAAGTGTCATGGTCTCTTCCTTTTGAATGATTTTGTCATGATGTTTGGGGGAAAGAGAAGAGATAGTAGAACAGAGTGTGAAGAGAAGCTGGCGATGATGAAGCTTTTCTGGCTATGGCGTCCTACTGAGCATCACAGTCAGGCCTACCCCACACTGCCCACGCGACTCCGGCATGCTTTACGCCCATATTTGTCAAGCTTGTTTGCCCAACTACGCTGCACGCTGCTGTCTCATGAGCATCCTATAGGTTTGTCACATTCTCCCCCACTAAGGCTGCAGCTTCCCTCAGCTGTATGAGGCCCAAAAGAAAGCAACGCACAAAACTCCAATTCAATCTCACCCAAGGAACTGAATAGACACAGATCTAGGATACTTTGTATCGATTGCAGAGGCTAACATTTCGACTTTGCCTTGTTAACACAAGAACCCGCAAATGAATCTGCTGACAACAGAGTATGAAGAGAAGCTGCAATTGATGAAGTTTTTCTGGCTATGGCGTCTGCTGCTCTAGGCAGTCAATCGCATCACAAGCAATCGCAAGCATCCATGCCAACAAACCAGCGCTTCTGCAAGCGCAGGAGGATGCGGGCAAAGTAGTCAGAGCAGGGCGCAGAGGTCGCAAGCAGCCATGCCAACGCACGCCACAGAGACACCCCAACACCAAATTAGTGCATCGCTATTATGGTCCTTACGAAGTTTTGAGGAGAGTTGGAGAGGTTGCATACCAACTATTGCTTCCATAAACTACCAAGACACATGATGTATTTCATGTGTCCCATGCATCGCTATTATGGTCCTTACGAAGTTTTGAGGAGAGTTGGAGAGGTTGCATACCAACTATTGCTTCCATAAACTACCAAGACACATGATGTATTTCATGTGTCCCATTCAAGATATGAAAGCTTATGTTGGACAGGAGGTGTAAGTTTTTGATGAGTTACCACCAATGGATGAAGAAGAAAAGATTGAATGTGTCGGAGAGCAAAATGGGCAAATGTGAAAGGGTGTTTTTACAACCGTACTACTTAGTCAAGTGGCATGGATTACCTCTTTAAGGGTCTTAATGGTAGCCTGATTTTATGTTGGAAAGGTTTGAAGGGATTTTGGATACATATCATGAGTGATATGGTCACCAAATGGAAGCTACGTGGTTGTTGGAATTTACTGTTATGACAGTTTCTAGGATCCCATAAGTGGAAGATTTGAGTTCTCATGCAAGGAATCTTTCAAAGGAACTATACATTGACAATGGGAATCATTTTGGGAATGATTTGAGAGCATATTATGCAATTCTTGCTGTATGAAACGCACTATGTTCTTATGGATAGATTTGGAGTCAAGTACATCAAGGCTATGATATGCTCATAGGGTCTACATGGTTATTGGAGTTGCATTTCATTCCATGAGCTGCATTTTTATGGTTTCCAGGATGAAACCAATGGGAAGGGATGGTTTGTAACATAGTTACTAATGTTATGTAAATAATGGTATGGGCTAAAGGGCATGGTTCAGTGTAAAAGAACATTAATAAGTGTAGTGTGGAAAGAAGCCCATGGATATATTCATTTACCAACTTTTGAAATATGTAATCTCTCTTGAAGCGCTTAAGGGTCCATAGTGGTATTTATACTCATGTGTGCATTCCATGCAATGAATGCCAAGATGTGTGCCATGCATCCCCATTGAGTGTAGCTCTTTCTTGGCAGTTTTTATATGTTTTTTATGGTTTTCATTTTTTGTATTTTTATCAGCAAAACAGTAAACAGACAAGCAAATAAATAAAAAATGTGCAAGGTGTATATGAACAATGCTGATATTTTTTTTTTCTTTTTGTCTTTCTAGAAGTCCAATCAAAGCAGCAATCTTGATTTGGGATTCTTGAATCGATGATCTGGATCTCGGATCATCGATGATCTAGATCACAAACAATCTAAAATTTGAAATGATTCTAAACTTACAACATGATCCAAAATAGGAACGATCTTAGAGTTGGATCGGTGATATGAAATAGATAACAATCTGGATATTGGATCACATGATCCAAAATTAGACACTCTAAAGTTAGGACTGGCAAATCAAGACTAGTGAGCTACAAGCTACAATCGACCATCAAAATCTAAGGGAGATTAGCGATTCACATTTAATATCGACGAGATCCAAAAGTGTACTTAAGGTAGTAGTTGGCACCGCACTGTGTACTTTCCAAGTACAATGGGAGTCTTCATAACACTTTATACTCTCTTACAAGAGAATATTTGATGTGTACCATTGACATGCCCCTTTTTTAAACTCAAGTGTGAGAATAAAGAGAATATTTGATGTGTAGCATTCATTGACATGCCCCTTTTTTTAGCTTAAGTGTGAAAGAATAAAGAGAATATTTGATGTGTACCATTCATTGACATGCCCCTTTTTTTAGCTTAAGTGTGAAAGAATAAAGAGAATATTTGATGTGTACCATTGCATGCCCCTTTTTTCAGCTCACGTGTGAGAATAAAGAGAATATTTGATACGACTTGTGCCAGTTTATCTGCACTCCTAATGCACGGCAAAAAATATTGATCGCCTCCGCAAATCTCTGGAGATTCCCCACATCTCCTGCAAGGAAAGCTGTTGTGTCATTTGTAAATTCCGAGTCCAACAACTCCTCCTACGTGCGGAGCAGAACATACAATCATTGAAGCCCGGTCTCCTAGGCGAAGAGAAAACTACTCATGGTCTTGGCGACGAATAGGAAGAGTTACAGTGCCAAAGGACAGCCCTGTCTAACCAAGCGAAAAAGGGGGAATCTGTCGCCACGAGCTCCCTGAATGAGAAACTGGTTGTGTGAGGCTAAGTAAAGTCCTAAGACTCCACGAATCCACTCCATGGGGAATCCCATCCTGCTCATTGTGCCCTCTAGAAAGCTCCAATCCACCCTATCATAAGCTTTCTCAAAGTCGAGGGGTCCTATTGCCGCATCCTAGTCGACGAAGCTATTGCCTCCTAGAAGGTAAAGATGTTGTCCAGAATGCTCCGATCCTAAACAAAGCCAATGTGAGTGTCATGGATCAAGTTTGGAAGAAAAGGCTGAAGTCTCCTGCTGATGGCCTTGGCCAAGATCTTATAGGCTGTCCCTAGAAGAGTGATGTGTCTCCACTGCTCGATCTCCAATCTATCACCACCCTCCTTGGGAATCAAATGAATCAAGCCCTCTAAGAGCCTCTTTGGCATGGCCCTTGTGATCATAATCTCATTGAAGGTAGCTCGAAGGCCACCTTCCATGAGGTCCTAGTGACGAAGAAAGAAAGAGACTGGAAGACCATCTGCCCCCGGGCATTTGCCCCTAGGAAGTGCCGTCAATGCCTCCACCAACTTCTCAGCATTGAATGGTGTCAATAAGAATGACCGAAGAGAAGGGGGAACCACCTCCATCGTGTGCTGCCAAACCCTCTCGCGTGCATCCACCACCTGTGGAGATACTGGGGCACCTGTGAGGAGAGATCGAAAAAAGTCCGTGGCGATGGCTCTCACATGGGGGGGATCTGAAACAATAGCTCCATCCTGGCCACGCAACCTACGAATGTTGTCTCTCCTCCTATGGGGGCCAGCTATCTCAAAGAAATCCCTTGTGACTCTGTCACCGGCCTCAGTCCATGACTCCTGAGCCAGTCACTGCTGGCAAAAGCTGCTCACTGATAGAAATACACACACCTCCGTGCGTCCCAGAGGCGCCGAAGTAAGGGGACCAAAAAGTGTGACTCCTAACTAGAAGAATCTTCAAAGGTGATGCTCTTGGAGGAATAAAATGGAATAGTTGCAATCCGTGTGGGGATGAAGGCGCGCCAGGTGGGCACTAATCATGTCCTCCATGTGCCGCCACTCTGTCTGAGTGTGAGTGTATACATACTCCGGACTCCATCGATCACAATGGACGTATCTGTAAGAAGGGGGAAGAGGAACCGCGGTAGAGGTATGCATGAATACAAAAAGCAACACCTCAAGTTGGAGGCTACCATCTCCCCGTCCTAACCTTGATGGGCTAAACCTCCAAGCTCCATTCTAGCCAAAGGCCAAAAATGGGTGAGAATGTCAGTGATGCGAATATTGTGGAGATGGTGGGAGAGCTCGATTGCCTCTCCCTAGATGGAAGCGGCCACCAACTCGGAATCCCACTCCGTCCCCGGGGCTGCACTGAAGGGGAAAGAGAAGATCATCGCGCCATTATCTAGCGTAGAGAGCCTGGAGTGGTGAAAAACCACACATACCCGAATAGGGACTATTGTCTCCTCAAACATGTTTGTCTCTTCCATCGGTAGACATCGGAAGAAACTATCGTCCACAAGCTGTCCCAAGATCCTGGGAGCCCCACCTGGGGACTCTGGTGGGAGAGCCCTCACTGAGGAGGCGGCAATGGTCATCTCTACCGGCTCAAAAAATCGATGAATCAAGCGACGGATGGAACCCACCGGCTGCCTCTACTCCGGGTCAAGGGCTGCTGGGGGGCAGCGAGAGTGCTCTGGAGAGGCAGATTGGGGGGGGGGGAGGGGGGGAGGGGGGGCTTTCGCATGATGAGGACGGGGCAGAGTGAATTGTTGCGGGTAGAGTCGATGTCAAGGATGGGAGAGAGGGGGGGGAGGAGCTGGGGGAGGCAGCGAGGGAGGGCGGAGGAGCGGAGAGGTCGGGGAGGGGTGATGCTGTGAGAGATTCATCAGAGAGGAAGGCTGTAGGGAGGAGCCCGCCGTGGGCTCAGAGAGGCTGGCCGGCCTCACAGAACATTGGGGGTCAGGGAGGGAATCTTGACGAGGGATCGGCTGCCATACTCGTGGGGCCGGAGGAACCCGCTCCGAGACTGGAGAGGGCGCATCACCAACGGGAAAATGGTGAGATAAATGCTCACAACAGTTCTCTAACAGAACCGAATCCTCCTAAGCTCTGACAGCCTAGCGCGCGCGGCGGTTGTCGTCTCGCGGCCCGGACAAGGGCCAACCATCCGCCACTCGCTAGCAACTAGGTCGTTTGCAGGCGGTGCCTGGTGCTCTGCTACCTAAGAGCTTGCCTCTCCCTGCCCCCTGGTGAGAATCAGCACGAGAAACGAGGGAGGAACCACCGGCGGCGGTCTCTTGGATTGCCGCCGAGGGCAAGCTCTGGCTAAATGACCCATTTGCCTACAGATGAAGCATTGACCCGGAAGGCTTGAATACTCCACGCGCTGCTGTATGGGGTCGTTCCTTAAGCTAGGAATAGATATACAATGCAACACAGACACCGGCGAGGCTACACAGGTGCAGAGAGATGGAATCTCAGCTGCCCGTGCGAGGGCCAAGGCACCCGTGGGGGGGGGGGGGGGTGGGCATCACTCTCCCGATGGCACCACCAATCTCATCAGGAGAAGAGGAAGGTACTCCTTCCTAAGGCCTGGGAAACAAACTGTCACTAGGAAGCCCAAAATGCCAGCCAAAGGGTCAAACATTGGATCAAAGCCGCGCTACCACCGTGTAAAGAAGGCACCGTACACAATGCAAGGGGACTCAGCTGCATGACTCGGTCTGACACCGATGGCGAGTCGAAATCCACCTAGTAGTATCCACGCCCCAGAGGGTGAAAATCGGTGATCTTTGCAGGTTCACCAATGAGGCTCACCTGTAAAAGATCCCTGAGCTGTCCGTGCGCAGGGTGGTTACCAACAATTTTGCAAACCAGGGTGGAGGCCTCAAGTGAGGCAGCAATCATGGCGAGAATCTGAAGATCCACTTCGGAAAAGGAAATGCAAGCAACATAGGCCTCAATCGGGGATGATGGAGCAGCAGCCATGGAGTCGTCCTAAGGGCGAAGACTAGAATAGGCCGAAGCTTGCCGAATAGAGCAAAAACCCCAAAGAGCCGGAAAGCACCCACCTGCACGGGAGGGAAGAAAAGGAGAGAGGCAGAGAAACAAAAGGAGGCTGGAAACAAAAGAAGGAGGGGGGGGGGGGGGGGGGCGCAGGCGACGTGCAGGCGAGGGAGGGAGCTCAGAAGCTCTTCACGACCACCAATTACAGAGATCACCGAATCCTCAGAAGTCTTCCCATGCACCTAAGCTTACATGTTGTATGCTTTATGAATGCACCTAATGAATTGACTTAACATGCCCTAACCCTCAAATGACCTACATGCTTCTTCTCCAAGTGGGTTAAGGGACTGACCCTGACATCTAAGGCTGGGAGACTGACCTACGTAGCTCGTGCCTAACATGTCCTGGACTAGGCCCCACAATGGGATCACGGCATACGACAAATATTCTTGAGGTACTACATTTTTGTAATTTCTATATACATATAGCACTGTTGATGAGCCAGTGTGTCACACTGCACCTCAGTCCATGGTGCATGTGATAGGTGGGAGCTTTTGTTTTGCCTTCATTGTTCTGACTGTCTGCTCCTGCCTATGACCACCAAGGTTTGGAGTCTCAGGTAGGGAGTTTCCTGGGTTCTCGAGAGCAATGCTCTTGAAAAAGAGAGCTTAGTGATCTTTGTAGAAGTGCATCTTTGGTGGAAGCTCCAAAGGTATGATCCTTGTGCAATGGGTGTAGAGACTGGGAAGATCTAACGTAATAACCTAGTCGATGTCCTCATGAGAGAGCTGGAGAAAAGGGGAGTCCAAATTGTACGAGAGAGAGAGAGAGAGAGAGAGAGAGAGAGAGAGAGAGATTTTGATTTTATTATTTTTTATTACGTTCACAAAAGAAGGCCAAAAGGCACATATGTACAAACAGCACAACCCACTGTACTTAAAACAATGCCCTTCTTAAGACAGCATAGAGCACTGCCAGCTTTTCACATACCTATGGCCAAAGACTTTATTGATCATCCAAGAAGTAAATTTCCTCTTACTGACGGAGTGCCTTCTTGCATCATTGCTACAAACTCCTCATAGTTTACACGCCCATCCTGCGCAACTCCCAACTCCAACTCAATAATCTAGCAAAAGTAACATTATGCATATGCCTAAAAAACATTTAAAAACCGTACTTGAAACAAATATAGAATTACTCTAGCATCACAAAACTCACTTGATCAGTGTCTACTTCTGCTATGATGGCTTTGATTGTTTCCTTGTCCCCCATGTTATGCTTTGCCAACGCTTGCTCTAACTCGTCTGTAGTGATATAGCTGAGTACACACAAACCATTTATCCACTTAGACATAGCAGGAGGGGACCAATACATACCCCTTCAACTCCCTTGTCTCTAGGCCATGGTCAAGCACATTACCCACTATTGTCTTTATCAAAGTACTGGAAAGCAGAAATCAAGTGATCTCCCTTGTCCATCTTGTTCATATGCACTGTCGCAGTAATGAACTCCATGTAATCTATGGTTCCATTCCCATCAATGTCTACCTGTTTGCACATAAGACTGTGAGGGGACAACCAGAACAATATTCCATATCACTCAGCAATTACAACTCTCACAAATGACCTTAAAAGGCCTTCTTGACCCAGCCACTGAAGGCTCATAGGCTCATGCCCTTAACATTCATGCCCTTGACATACCCAAAAGGGATTGGTGTTCCTACTAAGCTTCAATTCAAGCATGCAAACAATACAGTATACTCCACCCTAATGGTAAGTCCATTCATGTACACAAAACACTTGGCCAGGCCTTGGGCGCTTCGATGGACCTGTTTTGGACTGCCTATGTATGGGTGAAACCTGCACAAAGTAGTTGTTCGACCCTTGCTCCACATTTTTGTTATGCTCACTTCGCCCTTTCTTTGCTGTTAAAACATTGCTCCTTCAAACAGGCCACACCTCGGGTACTTGGAAACCCATCACAGGGCATTTCATCTGCCATGTGCATGCATGTCCTACCTTGGAGCAAAAGGGAGAAGACCAATGCTCCACCTGGATCTGATATGTTTTAATTCTTCAGTCTCAATTTTAAGTGAGAGGTGACGGCAGCTTTCGTCGATCTGTTACTGTTCTTGTCGCATGTGCCATGTTGAACATCTCTACGTTCTTTGGCATTCTTGCTAGCTTGTTGTTTGCAAAGTAGACATATTCTTTATTTTTCCCCTTCTAGAGTGATATTCTATTTCCCTTCCAATCATGCTTGACTTTGCCCTCCCTTAGCCATCTATAGATTTCATGGTCAAAACTACTAAGGAAACTGGGAACTCCATTCCTGCTATACCGGTATTTTGACATTTTGAATTATCCCTTTGGGTGTCTCTATGAAGTTATATGCCATTTGTACATTGAATTCAAATTCTGGATTGTAGCAAGGATCTCTCATCCCTGAAGGCTACTGGCTGTCCACAGTGCATCCTCCTTTCTAACTGTTTAGATACGGAATTTCTAGAATAGATTCAAATTCTACCCTTGTGGATTGTATCAAGCATAGGTTCCAATCTTGACTCTTGCTATAGGTGGATTTATGACCACATTAGGCAGGCCATCGAAGAGATTGTGCCACAAAATGTGATCGAAGTTATCACAGACAATGGCTCCAATTGTGCCAGAATAGGTGAATTTATGGAGAGAGATTATCAAACCATCATCTGGACTCCATGCGCATCCCATTCTTTGGATTTGATGATGGAAGACATTGCAGAGCTAGAGTAGATACACTCTACACTTGATAAGGCCACACAAATCATCAGTACTCTACCACTACATGCATAGACTCAAGATTGTACTTCATTTTGAGATTATTTGACCACGAAGAAAGTACAATGAGCTTACTCTACCACTGCATGCATAGACTCAAGAAAAGAATAATAAATTTTAGCTATCTTTCAAATGATAAATTGTAGATGTCTTTCAAATAAGAGGTATGCAATTTTTTTTAAATATTAGTATTACTTGCAAGTAGCACGCGTCATTATCAAGTCTTATTCACATTTCAAATAGATAGAATCTCTATTGGGCTAGAATTTACAAGACAGATAATCTACATCGGATTTGGACTGAGAGATGGAATTGGTTTCATAAACCAATTCACATGGTTTCTTACAAGTATTCTTTATACAAGGATCAACAACATTATTCCAGCCGCATTCTTGTGAGTGGCTGCACATCCTATGTGAATAGGATCTTGCTCTCGAGGAAGCAAGCAAAGTAAGCATGTCACATTCTTGCAATAACTCATGCTTCTCTTATCTTTAAGCCATGCCGCATTCTTACAATAACTAACTAGTAATGCCATCTTGTAAGATTGAAGAGAAGTCTATCTTCTACATCCATAATCGAGATCAGTTCATGCGAGATGTGGCCATGACCGGAACAAGCGGAGGTTCGTTGTATCGCGGTAGAAAATAAATGAACGTCTCACTCCCACTTTGCAAGCATTGGCTCTTAGAGTTATCTCTCAAGAGTGTACTAGTGGAGCGGCTAAGCACATATCGAGTATGATAGAATGTGTAGCGGAAGAAGGAAAAGTGGAAACACAGGAGAGAAAGAAAGAAAGAAAGAAAACTATATTAACGTCCTTTAGAGGCCACATCTGACCTATAATACTAATCAGATACATCCATGTGATTACATTCCACTTCCGGGACAACAAAATGAAAATAGAGATAAAACTAAAAATAGTTCAAATTCCCTACATGACCGTAGGAGAATCCTAGATAACATGAAGGATTTCTCTAGCAGCTACTCTTCATTACTACCATGTTTGGTTGTCCTGAAATCTGCAATAACAGCTCTACCTCTACGGTAGACTGCCCATTTTCCTTGTTTCCTTGCTTCGTATACTTTATTGAGTTCTTGTTTCCTGTTTTTTAGTTGTGTGGCTGTGAGTTCATCCGCCATCCACACCTTCGTTCCCTTTATCTGCGTACCTCAAAACCACATGTTTTCCTTTGATTGCCACTGAGGGATCTCCAATGTCGATGAAAGGGATAGCTCTGCACAGCTTTCTTTGTACAATCTCGCATTCCGGGACATAAGTATCATTCGCAATCTCCTCGTCCTCCAATACCTCCACCTGTTCCCAACCCTCTGACAAACCACCCACCCTAATTTCTTTTGCAATCCATTGCTACTCGTTCTCTTCATTAATCTGTGATATTACTTCTTTAATGAGAATTTCTTTAGGCCGTGGATCAAGTAAATTTACCTGTGTGATTTCCTCCCTGTTTTCTTTTTCGTGTTGTTGTTCCTTAATCTGTTTCTCCAGGGTTGAAAGATGTTGTTTTGTCTGATGTAGTTCATTTTGCAAGGCTGAATTTGTTTGCTGAAGATGTTGAATCATGCTCAGGAGGTACCGCTCCCATGGTGATGGTTTTTCATTGGGTTTGGTAGGAGGGGAGATAAGGGTTTCGGAGAAGGTTTTCTTGCTCGCCATGTCAAACTGCTGGACTGTTTGAGAGGTTGCTCTTCACGAACCCCACCCCCATGAGGTGCAAGCCCTTACCTACTTGGAGGTGGGTTACAACCCTACCCTACAACTAGGGTGAGCAGGTGGGCAATAGGTGCACAGGTCCGTATGTGAGTAGCAGGAGAGATGGGCAACGGGAAAGAGAGAGAGAGAGAGAGAGAGAGTTATGTTGCTGCCTTGGGGGCCTGAGCAAGGGCGGGTGGGAAAGGGAGCAAGGGCGGGTGGGGAGAAGAGAGGCGAGGGGCTGGCAGGAGGCAGGCGCAGAGGGGGTTGGCACAGATATGCGAAGGCGAACAAGCGACATAGGTTCGAAACAGTAGGCGGGTGGGAAAGGGGGGCGAACTGAGCACGGGCGGGTGGGAAAGGGGGGGGACGAGCAAGGAGAGAGAAGAGAGGCGAGGGGCTGGCGGGAGGCAGGCGCAGAGGGGGCTCGCGCAGATATGCGAAGGCGGGGAGAGAGAGAGAGAGAGAGAGAGAGAGAGAGAGAGAGAGAGAGAGAGAGAGAGAGAGAGAGAGAGAGAGAGAGAGAGAGAGAGGTACAAGCCTAACTTGATTCTGATCCAAATCCAAAAAACTCTGGAAGTACCACTGTGCCCCAAGCACGGTTAGCAACCACAGATCCAAAGCATCCCACTGGGTCCAAAAAACCAGCCTCCAAAACAACAAACCTGCAGAACTCGAAGGGGGAGGGGCATCCTCAGAAGCATCACAAAGAGAGGCAGAGAATGAGGAAGGGAAGCAAGAATATAAACTGCAGTGGTAACAAAGTCCTCAAGAGCATCACTGAGAGCAAAAGACTGTTCCATAATTAGAATCAGATCCCAAGAATCAACAACAAATAAATGATCCATGTGAAAGGATCACACCTCAAGGGCAAAACACCCTCCTTGTTCTGCAACACTGCAAAGAACACAGGCTTGGACAAAATAAACTCTGCTCAGGATCTCTGAAAAGATCACTGCTCTCCTCCAAAATCTGTAAACTCCTGTCACAGAAGAAAGTCTCCACAGAAACAAAACAGCTCTCGAAACTGATCCTCAAGTGAAGTAGCTGGAAATAGGCCCCCCCCTGAGTGCAGAAAATTCCTGTGGGAAGCAAAACGCAACCAAAACACTGCTTTCCAGCAAAAAATAGCACTCCACCGCCAACAAAAGGCAAGGAACATGAAGAAACCGGGTAACTATGTAGACCAAGAACTAAACACAAGTATAGATGCTCCAAAATCAGCAAAACGTTGACTGAAATCTGAAATTCAGAATCCTCCTCAAGTACCAAACTGCCTCCAAAGCCACAATCCAAACAAGAAACCCCCTCTGCAAGTGATCTGTGTCCACTAGAGAAGAAAACGCAGCCAAACAAGGGCTACAAACCTGAAAATTTAGGTCAACCAGTGTCCACACCTCCTATGAGGAAAAACACTGAAGAGAAGGTACCTTCGGGTTCAACAGATGAAGCCCAAGTGAGGTAGAGCTACCAGCAAGATTAGTTCAGAAAAACGCAGCAACCATGGCTGCAAATCTGAAAACGAGGAGGTATTCGGGGCAGTAGAAAGGGCTGAATCTGCAAACGCAGAAGAAATAGGTACACCCAAGCCTCAGATCAGCAAATCAGCATCAAAAACCTGTAGGAGAAGAAAACGCAGCAAATATGTTGTTGCTGGCTTGTACAAAACAGGCGACCAGCACTACGGGGGGGTTTGAGAAAACAGGTGTTCTCAGAGGTCAAAGTGATGAAGAGGGACCACAGGCTGCTGAGAAGAAACGCCTTGAGCTTGAAGATAAGCAGAAGGGCGCCCATGACTAGGAGTATGAGCGCAACGAATTGCTCAAGTCCTTTGGCTACATAGGTGGCTAGAGAGTCGTCGTCTTGTTTGACAGCGGCAGCACGAAGGATGTGGTCACGGAACAGGCCACTAGGTGTGCCCGTTTCGACCCAACTTCGGTGGACAAACAGGTTGAGGGTTTTAGCACAGGCACGACAACGAGCGTCAAGTATGAAGCTCTAGGTGCTAAGTTAGCTATTCAGGGCATAGAATTTGTGCGTGATTTTATGGTTGCCCCTCTTGTAGGAGCAGACATAACTTTGGACATTCAGTGGTTTCACAAGTTTCTTCCTGATGTCAAGTGGGACAAGCACACGTTCCAGATCAATCGGAATGTGTCAAAACGCCCCAGTGACCATTAAGTGTGAGCCAGGAATTCCGAACTTTCCGCTCATAAGCCACTTACAGGCTAAGAAGCGAGCAGTCAGGAAAGGCGCACAGTGTGCGATGATATACATCTAGACAGCCCAGACGGTGGCCAGTGCTTCCGAGAAGTACTCGGCTCTTCATGAAAAGTTCCAGAAGATTTTTCTTCAGGACAGCCTCCCTCCCCAGCTTCCCCCGTCCAGACCGGAGGACCACAAGATTGACCTCCTCCCAGGCTCGGAACCCCCAAGCAAGTTTCCGTATCACCTTTCCAAGGCAATGGAATCGGAGTTGGACCTCCAACTACAAGAATTGTTGCGATCTCGCTTCATCCGCCCCGGCGTGTCGCCATTTGCAGCACCTATTTGTCAAGAAAAAAGATGGATCTTCCCGTTTGTGTGTCGATTATCGTGCACTCAACAAGCTAACTATCAAGAGTAGATTCCCGATGCCTCGAATAGATTATATTCTCGAGAGGCTGAATGGAGCAAAGGTGTTCTCGAAACTTGACTTAAAGAGTGGGTACCACCAGGTGAGGATTCTGGAGGGGGACATTCCCAAGACAGCCTTCCGTACGGAATGGGCCCACTATGAATTTGTGGTCATGCCATTTGGCTTGACGAACACCCCAACTACATTTAACCGCATGATGATGCGTGTTTTTCGGGATTTGATTGGAAAGTGTGTGTTCATATTTTTGGACGACATACTTGTACGGTTGAGCAACATGACATTGATGTGGAGAAAGTTCTTAAGTTGCTAGAAAGCAACGAGCTCTACGTCAATGAAAAGAAGTCGGAATTTTATTTGTTCCAGGTGCATTACTTGGGATACATAATTAGTGCCGAAGGCATTCGACTTGATCCGGCTAAAGTGGCCGAGATTGTCTATTGGGAAAAACCTCAGACTGCCTATGACATCAGATCCTTTGTGGGTATATGCCAGGCATACTCCACCCACATAGACAAGTTTTCTGATCTCTCGACGGATCTCACCGATCTGCTAAAGGGTGTGAAGACAAGAAGGCAAAGGATCCGAATGACTCCACAAGCGTTGGAGACATTCAAGAACCTCAAGGTGGCTTTATCAGAAGCGCCTTGTTTAGCACTTGCCTTGTGGGACAAGCCATTTCAGGTGATCACCGATGCGAGTAACATCACAATTGGAGGTGTGTTACAACAGAATGGTCATCCAATAGCTTACATGTCTCATAAGTTACTGCCCGTAGAGAAAAATTACTCAGTCTACGATCGTGAACTCCTAGCAGTTATACAGGCCTTGAAACATTGGAAACATTTTCTTTATGGTCGTGACTTTGAGGTTCGCACTGACCATCAGGCATTACGCTGGATTCAAACAATGCCAAGTGCACAGTGGAGTGATTGACAACACCGCTGGAGCCAGATATTCCAGCAATTCGGTGGTATGATTGAGTACCTTCCAGGAAAGGCCAATCCAGTGGCCGATGCTTTGAGCAGGAAGGGACAAGTGACTTCGATTCAGACCACTAGACTCAATCTTGTTGGTACAGGACTAGATGACATGAAGCACACGTACGCGGATTCCGAGGAATTCGGTACACAGTGGGAACAAGCATTGGATGCCACAGGACTATGCCACTTTCTGATACGCGATGGTTGGCTTTTCTACAAAGGCCGACTATGTGTTGTTAGAAGTCATCTCCTGTCTATATTTATACACCAGGGCCTCTGTTGTGGGTGTGCCCGCCCTGTATAAGGTGTTTTATCATTTTTCCACACTCCCCGTATTTTTCCCTATTTTTTCCCATTTTTTTCTAGTGGTGGGGAGGGATGCCAGAGGTTGGCAGGAGCACTCCAGGGCTGGCCGACTGTCCCAACAGCAGTCCTGTGGCTGGCCGACTGCACACAGGTGATGCGTGGGCTACTGGACTGCTGGCCGACTGCATTCACTCAGTCGTGGACACTTCTTTTGCTGGCCGACTGCATTAATGCAGTCGTGGGCATCTTTTGTGCCGGCCGACTGCTCTCCCAGGGGCATATAAATAGGCCCCTTGCCCCCACCACTTCCTCATTCAGTTTTCTCGGGATCTTGTGTATAGAGAAGAGTTTACACACCTATCTCTTTGTGTTTCTTGTGCTGTTTATTTTCTGGAGTCTACTTGCTCTTGTCTACCCAAGTTTGGTTATCATATCTGTTGCATATTCTGACATGGTATCAGAGCCCTAGGCTCGAGATAGATCTTGGGAGTTTTTCTGAGCAAGAGGGGGAGTGTTAGGCTGCTGATTGGTGGACTGTTTTGGGCTGTACGGGAAGAGAAGGTGCAAGAGGAAGGCGGGCTTAGGTGCTGGACAGCCACTTGCAGGTTTACAGATTTTTTTTTCCCACCCGCCCACCCTTTCAAGTTCCTCTCCACGATGGCAGATTTACTAGAGATGGCTGAGAAGGACGTGAAGATTCCGACTCTCCCCACGTTCCCAGTGGATCGTCACTTGGACGGGTCCAATTACGGCATCTGGAAGGTCATGATGGAGTCGGTGTTGGAGTCATATGACCTTGCTGATTTTATCATCATCGGGGTTCCACGGCCAGAAGCTGAGGAAGGGGAGTTACTGTCGACGAGGAAGGACCGAGAGGCACAGGCACACATGTGGGATCGTGTCAACACCAAGGTCCGGTCGTTTATTTTCCTCAATTGCACACCACAAGTGATCAACCATATAAAGCACATGACGCTGGCGAGAGGCATTTGGGAGCACTTGGCTTCTTTGTATAACAGGGTATCACCCATGAAACGGATCTCCTTGGAAGTGCAGATGCGGGTTTTGAACCCTACAAAGTCCTTGACGATGTGGGAACACATCAACAAGCTGCAGGCCCTTCAGCAGGAAGTCCTACAAGCTGGGAAAGAGATATCATCTGAAGATATGGCCATCACTTTGCTTTCCCATTTGCCGGCTCAGTATTCTGCTTTTTATTCCTCGTTGATTACGAGTGGCAGGCTCAGCACCATAACCTGGGAGGAGCTTGTGCCAATGGTCTTGGACCAGGAGGAACGTTTCACGAACCCTCCTCACAGCGGAGGTTCGAAGGCCTTACCTGGCCAACGATCGAAAGGCCGGAATACCAACAAGGGCAAAGGGAAGGCTTCACCGGAGAAGTCTTCTCAGAAGAAGCCTGACTCAGTATGAGAGAAGCTGAAGGCCAAAAGATCTTGTAATGATTGTGGCGAGAAAGGCCACTACTGGAGGAAGTGCCCTAAGCGAACAGGGAAGAGTGCTGATTCCTCAGCCTCAGCTGCAAAGACTCCGGCATTTGTGCACTTAGAGATGGTGGACTCCGATGCTTCATCATCTTCGAGCGAGGAGGCAGTTGGCTTCACCGCGAAGGATACCCGGGAATGGATTCTTGACAGTGGTGCTTCCAGGCACATGACTCCATCCCGTGACTTCTTTCTGGATCTGAAACGGCAGTCAGGTCGCATCTTTATTGGCGACAACTCCACTATTCCAATACATAGTGAGGGCCGGATGGAGATTATTCCCGACGGCAAAGGGGGCAAGCATGCTTCCCGTGTTCTTTATGTCCCTGCTCTGGGTTTTCATCTTCTGTCAGTGCATGAGGTATGCAAGACTGGCTTTCGGGTGGAATTTGAGGAGCATTCAGTTGCTCTAACGGACCGTGAGACAGGCCAAGTTGTTTGGGAAGGCGGTGTGGAGAATGGCATCTACAAGCTCTCTGCACTCTCCTCATTGACAGGTTCTCAGGTCGGAGATTTGTGGCACTTTCGTTTTGGCCACTTAAATGTGGATGCATTGAGGCGCGCCTTCCGGGACCAGATGGTGGTTGGCTTGCCAGATGTTGGTAGTAGGCAAGGACGTTGCAGTTCTTGCATACGTGGTAAGTAGCACAGGGAATCCTTTCCGAAGCAGGCTTCCAGGCGGGCTTCGAAACCATTGGAGTTGATTCACACTAACTTGTGTGGACCTCAACAAATACCATCTTTGGGAGGATCTCTCTATTTTATGCTGCTTGTTGATGATTGTACCAGATTCACGTGGGTCTACTTTCTTTCCCAGAAGGACCAAGCTTTTGCTCGGTTGTTCAAGGATTGGCACGTGATGGTGGAGAAAGAGTCTAGATTTCAGGTTAAGACTCTCAGGGCTGATAAAGAAGGTGAATTCTCCTCGATTGTATTTTTCAGGTTTTGTGCAGATCATGGCATCAAAAGGGAACTGGCCAATACTGGATCGCCTTCGGAGAATGGGGTCGTTGAACGCAAGAACAGGACTGTGGTGGAGATGGTGAGGACCATGCTGGAGCATCGTGATCTTCCTCGTCCACTTTGGGCTGAGGTTGTGGCAACGACTGTCCATACCATCAACCGATCTCCGACGACTTCAGTACCCCATATGACTCCATTTGAGACATACTTTGGCAGGAAACCCGATGTCTCGCACTTCCGTGTCTTTGGGAGTGATGCGTATGTACATATTCCAAAGAAGCAGAGGGGAAAGCTTGACTCCAAGTCCCGCAATTTGGTATTTGTGGGGTATAACTCTCTTTCCAAGGGATACAAGTTGTATGATCCAGAAAGGAACGAGATTGTTGTCAGCCGGGATGTGGTCTTTGACGAGCATGTTCCAGCATCCACTGTCGAGGAGCCGCCACTTCTTGGAGATCCAGAGGAGTCTGATGATGATTCCCAGACTATCATTCCAGTTGATCCACCTCAGTCATCACAGGAGGTTGACCCCACAGCTCGAGTAGAGCCCTCGCGACCACAGGAGGCTCCACGATCTGTTCGAGTACCTAGGTGGTTGTTAGACACCCTTCGGGAGTCGGGTGTCACGGAGCTACCCTCCGAGTGGACCACAGAGGACGGCCCTCGAAGATCACATAGAGTCCGAGATAAAAGCAACACAGCGGAGCTTCTTCAGGTGAACTATGCTTTGATGTCTCGTATCATGCAGGATAAAGAGCCCACTTCCGTAAAGGAAGCCCTTGCACAGGATACTTGGAGGAAAGCCATGCAGGTGGAACTTGATGCCATCGAGAAGAACCACACTTGGGAGTTGGTACCGAGGCCGTCGAAGCGGTCTGTCATTGGTGTCAAATGGGTCTTTAAGACCAAATATGCGTCTGATGGGTCGGTGGACAAACACAAAGCCAAGCTTGTGGCTAAAGGTTATGCTTAGCGGCCAAGCATCGACTACGAGGATACCTTTGCAGCGACAGAGCGGATGTCCACGATTCGGACCGTTCTTGCCCTTGCTTCTTCTCAGAGGTGGCCCGTGTATCAAATGGATGTAAAATCTGCGTTCCTTAATGGTGACCTGCAGGAGGAGGTGTACGTTGAGCAGCCTACAGGCTTTATTGTTCCAGGATTTGAAGGGATGGTTTACAGGTTACGTAAGGCCTTGTATGGTCTTAAGCAGGCTCCCAAGGCATGGAATCAGAAGATTGATTCCTTCTTTATTCGGACTGGATTTCAAAGATCGGTTGCAGATCCGAACCTGTATCTCTTTCGGGAATGCGGCATGGTCACGCTTATCATCCTTTATGTGGATGATCTCACCAGCGGTCATGTGGAGCACATTGGAGTGACGAAGGCTGCCTTGTCAAAGGAGTTTGAGATGACCGACTTAGGCTTACTCCACTTCTTTTTGGGATTGGAGATCTGGCAGACCCAGAGGGGGTTTTTCGTCTCTCAGCAGCAGCAGCGGTATGTTCATGAGTTGCTTGAGGCCTTTGGGATGGAGAACTGCAAGCCTATTACCTCGCCGATGGACCCGAACACAAAGTTAACCGTTACAGATCCTTGTGAGCCAGTTGATGCCTCGCAGTATCGGAAGTTGGTTGGTTCATTGATCTGGTTGCTGAACACCAGATTGGACTTGAGCTTCTCCGTGGGGCTGTTGAGCTCTTTTATGCAGACGCCATTGAAGTCTCATTGGGACGCAGGATTGCGGATCTTGCGGTATCTCCAGAGTACGAAGGATCTGGGACTCTTTTACACAGGAGGGAATGGAGTCACGCTCCAAGGTTGGAGTGATTCAGATTGGGGAGGAGATCCAGACACGAGGAGATCTACTTCAGGATACAATTTTACCCTCGGCTCAGGAGCAGTTTTTTGGAGCAGCAAGAGGCAGCCAACTATTGCCCTTTCTTCGACAGAGGCAGAGTATCGGGCTGCTTGTGAGGTTGTATGGCTGCGGAGGCTGCTAGGCGAGATTGGGTTTCCACAGAGGGAACCCACAGTCATCCAGTGCGATAACGAGAGTTGTATAGCTATTGCTCGGAACCCGGTTTTCCATGCCCGGACCAAGCATATAGAGATACAGTATCACTTTGTACATGAGAAGATCTTGGTTGGTGACATCTTGCTACTTTATTGTTCGACGGAGGACAATGCGGCGGACCTCTTCACGAAGTCTCTACCTCAGGCTACGCTCAGGCGGCACTCCAGCTCCCTTGGGTTGGTTTCACAGCCAGGAGCTGAGAGGGGGTGTTAGAAGTCATCTCCTGTCTATATTTATACACCACGGCCTCTGTTGTGGGTGTGCCCGCCCTGTATAAGGTGTTTTATCATTTTTCCACACTCCCCGTATTTTTTCCTATTTTTTTCCATTTTTTTCTAGTGGTGGGGAGGGATGCCAGAGGTTGGCAGGAGCACACCACGGCTGGCCGATTGTCCCAACAACAGTCCTATGGCTGGCCGACTGCACACAGGTGATGCGTGGGCTACTGGACTGCTAGCCGACTGCATTCACTCAGTCATGGACACTTCTTTTGCTGGCCGACTGCATTTATGCAGTCGTGGGCATCTTTTGTGCTGGCCGACTGCTCTCCCAAGGGCATATAAATAGGCCCCTTGCCCCCACCACTTCCTCATTCAGTTTTCTCAAGATCTTGTGTATAGAGAAGAGTTTACACACCTATCTCTCTGTGTTTCTTGTGCTGTTTATTTTCTGCAGTCTACTTGCTCTTGTCTACCCAAGTTTGGTTATCATTTCCGCTGCATATTTTGACAGTGTCATGAAGTCGTTCAGGGCAGCTCTTCTCCATGATGTCCATGACGCCAATACTGGTGGTCATAGGGGCATGAATTCGACTCTGGAGAAATTGAAACGGCAATATTATTGGCCAAAGATGAGGCGAGATGTGTTTACATATGTACAACGCTGTGATATTTGTCAAAAGGTGAAAGCTCCTCGTGGAAAGAAGATAGGATTGTTACAGCCCTTGCCAATTCCTGAGGGTCCTTTCCAAGATATTTCAATGGACTTTGTCACGAATCTGCCTTCCAGTCCACGTAAGCGTAATACGCAGTGCTTAACTATTGTTGATAGATTTAGCAAATTTGTTATGCTTATTCCTTGCAAGGCCAGTGTGACTGCCGAGGATGTTGCCCAGTTGTTCATTCGGCATTGGTACTCGATTGGCGGGATTCCTAGGACCATAGTGTCAGACTGCGATGCCAAGTTTACCAGTCATTTTTGGAGGGCATTGTTTGATAACTTTGGTACTAAATTGAATTTTTCCAGTGCATTCCACCCACAGACGGACGGCCAGACAGAGATATACAACCAGTTGGTCTTTAATGTGCTGAAGTGTTGTATCCACGATCAGCAAGGTAAGTGGGAATCTTATTTGCCTTTAGTTCAAGCTGTTTTGAATGATTCTTTTTCTTTAGCTATTGGCAGGACTCCATATGAGACAGCATTTGGAAGACCTTTCCAGTCATTGTTGACCAGGACCTCGTCTTCAGTACCTAAAGCGAACAGAATGACGGAGTCTTACCAGGAGATTTTAGAATCAGCAAAAGACAGATTGGCTAGCACAGGAGGCCTACACTCGACAGGCCAATAAAGACCGAAGGGATATGAAGTTTTCGAAAGGGGATTTGGTTTATCTTCGGATTATGAAGCAAAGGTTGAAACAAGTGGGCAAGCGATGCCCAAAGTTGTCTTTCAGGAGCTTCGGACCTTTTCCCATCAGGAAAAAGATTAATGAGGTGTCTATGCAGTTAAAGTTACCTCCGAGTTGGACTATTCACGATGTGTTTCACGTTAGTTGGTTAAAGCCATATGCAGGACCAATCCCTTCAGAAGTCAAAGACGAGGCGGAACCAGATATTGTTGATAAAGCAAAAGTTATGGTTCCAGAGATCCTTTTGCACTGTTTCAAGCATGGCTCCGGCCGAAGACAAAGACAGTTCCTCACGAAGTTTCAAGACCGAGGGACCCACAAAGCGGTATGGCTTGACAAAGAGTTTTTTAAGACTATCTGGCGTTATTGACAGATTATTTGGAGGCTATGCAGCTTCCGTCAAGTTAAGCAGAAGGGGATGTCACGTGCATCCCGCACTTGGATGCCACGTAGACATATCTCTACAGAAGGTGCAGGACCTGGGATGGTAAACTAGTCCCATGTGAGCCCAGTCCGGGACGAGTCAGCCAAGAATCCATCCCAATCGTCCAAGGTCAAGTGTGCATTGTCCTGCACAGGAGTCCAAGGTCAGGTGTGCAGCGTCCTGCACATGAAACAGTGCCAGTCCGCGCTGTGAGTCTCCCTCTGGAATGATGACAGTGATTCTGTGTATCTGGTATGGTACTGGATGCCGGATGCCAGATCATTGTGTAGGTAGTTAGGGTTTGCTTTTAGAACAAGGGGCCAACCCATAGGGCTACCCCAAGTCTTAGTGTGGGCATGGGGATAGTGTGAAACCACCCCCATGAGGACCAAGAACGCCCTGGCTGAACCCACCAGCCATGGAGAGGCTGTAGGACAGCCCTAGGGGCATGCCAGGGGCAGCCGACAGCATATCTAGTGTTTTGATGGCTGTAAGGCAAGTGTGGGGCAGCCCACACAGGCTGCCCAGTCCTCAAAACAGAGGGAATTCAGTGCCCAACCCCTAGAGATTCAGGCGCATGATGCCCAGCCAGCCATGAAGAAAAGCGCAGCTTTTTATGTGAATTATTCAGCATTTAATGCTGATTTTACAGTCGTGGGACAAAACTATGCTGGCCGCCTGGACATAAGGCTGGCTGACTGCTCATGGGGAGTAGTATAAATAGGAGAGCCACAATCCCATTTGTGTTGTCATATTTCACCAAGTGCTCAAGCAATCCAAGGGGCCAAACCAGCCAAGGGTTTGCTAACACAAAGGGGTGAGAACTGAAGGTCAAGGGTAGGGATTTCTCAGCCAAGAAAGGTCAAGTTTTTGTATTTTCTTTTCAGATTTACATCATTCTAATAAAGCAAATACACCATCCGTGGTGGGGGCCCTACAAAGGGTATTTGGGACCCAATACTGTGTCCTCTCCATCTCTCCCTCTCTCTCTCTATTTTCTGCACATCTTCATTCATTTTGTGCGTTAATTCCGTCGCGAAAAGTGTGCTGATTTCTGAGCATTGAAGTTACCGATCTTCTCCGAAGCTTCCGCATGTTACAATAATGAAGCCTAGCACTAAGGGAAGTAGCAAATAGAAAGAATTAGTACGGCAAATAAGTAGTTGATAGGACAAATGCACCGCTAAAGATAGAAAGAATAAGCACAATATCAACTGGCCGCAACTCGGACGAAAACTTCACAATGTGAAATCTGCATGTCCGCTAACACGACTGAATTATATGCCTAGATGAATCCAAGAACATGCCCAAATTCACCTTTTAAGAACGTGCATGTTATATACTCATGGTAGTCAACCCACAAGACTAATTAAAACTCAATTTTGATAGAGTGAAGCTGCAACTAATTAGCCTAAATCACCCGAATGACCAACTCCAAATGACCATGACACTTGTCTCAAGATTTTTGAAGACCAAGTTGCAGTCGAGAAACACAATAACGAAGTGTCCCAAATGCGGCTGAAAATTTTGGAGAACCATCCTATTTAAGGTGACCAGTGCTATGGTGCATTGATCAACCCAAAGGGCATCACCAAGAATTCAGAGAACCCAAAGGATGTCCTAAATGCAGTCTTCTGAATGCTGTTCAACACAATCCAAACATGATGACAGCGGACTTCAAATCCAGCTTTATAACACTACGCCTCTAAGCTTATCTAGCACCTTGTTAACATAGGGGAAAGGAAACTGGTGAGTCTGTTGAGCGCCTGATAATCCACACACAAGCGGTTACTCCTAACCTTCTTCGCTGGAGTTCCAAAAGGCAAGGAACTTGGGTGGACCAGACCTTTGTCTAGCATCTCCTCTAACTTCTGTTTGAGATCAGTCCACTTAGAGTGGCTCATCCTGCAGCAAGCCCATGAGGGAGGCTCAGCAATGTGATGATACTCGGGCCTGGCAAGAGGCAACTCATCTCGGAACTCTGAGCTCAAGAGGTGACCAAACTGCTCCGGCATCCACTTCCAATCTTCTAAAAGGTCATCCAATTCTTTGAACACCATGGGGAATAAAGGCCAGAGAAGGAAGAAGGGGAAACAAAAGCACAGCTGGGGGGTTGGGGGGGGGGGGGGGGGGAGGGGGGGGGGAGGGGGAGGGGAGGAGATGGTGCTTTTCTCTTAGTATTCCAGTAATTCCACACTACCTGTCAGGGTAGGAGCAGTGAACAGACGAGCACGAGAAATGTGCAGTCAGAACCAGCAACAAGGAAGAGGCAGTTGCCAGTCATTGCTTGGGGGGGCAACAGGCCCATAACAGGGACTGACAAAAATCAAAGAGATCCTTCGCCACAAACAATGCCATATAATAAACTATACCGCATTCAGTAGCTGGTAAACCTCGGACTCCGCAAGCATAGAGCCCTGCTTTGCCAGACCTTGCTTCAGTTCTTCAAAAGTGAGAGTACCACTATTATCAATGTCCATACTTTTGAACAACTCCTTCAAGCCAGTAATCTCCTCCTCAGATAAACGCTCCGCAATGACCTGTATGAGCAGACCACGCAAGGTCAAAAGGAGGATTCAATTCTCCATAGCCAGCTGCACACACACATATATTTGGTACCTTGACAGCAAGTTTCTTGAGCTTATTCATTGCTCTAAATTGTTTCATTCTTGTCAATACAGCACTATCAAGAGGCCTATCAGGTGCTTCACCATCCACTCGAATCCAGGGATGGCCTGTTTAAAAAATGAAGGGATATTACCACCAGCCACAACCAGCCTGGTCTCATCCTACTGTCTTGCAGCTAGCGAAGCCACCATCCAGTGAGCACGCACTTACTCAGAACTGCATGAAGCGTAAGCCGCTCCTTAGGATCCTTACTCAGCATCTTCTTCACAAGGTCTTTTGCTGAAGACGAAATGGATGGCCATGGCTTAATTGTGAAATCAACAGAACCCCCTAAAACAGAATCAAAAATACCTTGTTCGGTATCTGCAAAGCACAAAAAGCAACCAAGAGTCAGAATGCAGCTTGGGTACTAACAAAGGTAGTCCCTGCATTCACTTCAAATTTAGTGACTTCCTTAGGATTGCCAGAATTTTCTTCACAACGGTAACCGTCTCCTATCATGCTAGAAGATAAGAGTGGATGGTCTATACCTGCCCAAAAAGGTGGAACACCACACAATAGGGTGTATAATATCACACCAGCACTCCAGACATCCGCCTCTGGACCATAGTGACGGCGGAGTACTTCAGGAGCAACATAGTATGCACTCCCTACAATGTCTGTGAAAACTTGCCCTGTACAAGACATAATCATTGTAACCAGGAATGCAAAATGTAATACACAATGAGTAGCACAGTATTACACCTCAGCAAATGCAAATCTTGATACATGACTAGCATAGTGAAAACCAGTCAGAATCACCTGAGGCTGCTTGCACACTTGTGGCCTTGTCAAATCATGACTGACCCTCACCTTGGGTGCTGGCAATGATTAAGGGCTTTAAAGTTTACACAGTAACTCTCTGCCTGTGAATGAAAAGGGAGAGCAAGGCACCTGCTGTACATGTCCAAGCCCTCGGTGATGTGTAAAGGTCCTTAGTTAAAACTCACCTTGAGAACTGGCAATGACTAGGTATCTATCCCATCGAGACTCTGCCCTGTGCCATGTTCCCACTCACTCACATGATGATGTGTATGCAAGGGACGTGAGCAACTTAATAATCTCCACACCTGCTGTGTGATTCTTACCTAATGACCGTGCTATGTCCATGACCTTTGAGGAGCTGGACGTTGCAAGTGTGAAAATCAACTAAGCACCTAAATGAAGAGCAAGATAATAGTTTATTTGAATTAAGTGCTCTCACCTGGCTTGAAGAAGACAGACAGTCCAAAATCTATAGCCTTGAGAGGGGAGTCCTCTTCCTTGTTGAGAAAAAGAAAATTCTCAGGTTTGAGATCTCTGTGCATGACTCCAAGCGAATGGCATATCTGGAGGACTTCCGCAATGGTTCTACACACGCCTGCTGCCGCACATTCGGAGAATTTTCCCTTTACAATGATCCGATCAAAAAGTTCACCGCCCTCGCAGAACTCCATCACCAGATGCACAGCAAGTCGATCCTCAAAAGCACCCTTGAGCTCGACAATGTTTGGGTGACCTGTGAGATGATGCATGACATGGACCTCCCTACGCACATCTTCAATGTCTTCTTTGCATGTGAGTTTGCGCTTGGATATGGACTTGCAGGCTAGAAGCTCCCCTGTGGCTTTATGCGTGCACAGGCGGGTTATACCAAACTGGCCACGGCCTATCTCCTTGCCTAAAGTGTAGGTTTCTCTCACATCCTCCATGGGTCGATTCAGCACATTGCTCACATTCTGCTTCGGGGCAGGTGAGCCAGGATGTGCAGGCCCATGGCTACCATGAGGTTTTCTGTGTTCACTTACCTGATTGCCCATGGGGCAGCTTTTCTGAAACCCAGAAAAGCTAAGTGAAAAACCTAAATCAGATGATGTATTAAGCTAAAACAGGGTAAAACTCTGTGATTAAGCATAAACGTAGCACATGTGATTGTGAAAAGCTCGTCCAGTTTTGAGAGCTTCTCTACGAGAGACGCAAAGATGGTCCAGTGAAGGAAGCTATGGGTTTGCCATAGCCAGCCGCACGCGAAGGCGCGTGTACTTCGCACTTTAAAAATCCGTATTGTTAAGTCAATAGTACTCTCCATACGCGCCCAAAAGATAACACTCAGCCCATCCCAAAATATATATATATATATATATAGCTCTCTTGGTTATATCAGCTTCATATTCCTACATGGATTTAGATTTTCGAAATAAAAGAAGAGGGGATTTTTGTAGGTAGGTTACTTGGTTGTTCTCAAGTTGGTTTTGTTTTTGGACAGTTTCTGAGGTAATATATATAATTATTATTAATCTCAAAAAAAAACAAAAAGGTTCCATAATTACTTAAACTCTACGTGTTGCAGCTGTAATATATATTTGCACCTTCAATGAGATTCAATGTTGGTGGGCATTTGCACATGTTGTTGTCGTTTTGTCGATCGGGTGTTCACTCGCAACATCACTACTAGAGCCCTGTTTCTACGATGGCCAAAGTTGCCGGTTTCAATTTCAACATTTCAAAATCCTATGTGGCACATTCACAACCATGAGATATGAGGATGCTTTAGTCGTTATCTCATTTAATTCTCTCCTAAATTACAACTAATTGTGAGTTTTATGCTACGTGGAAATTGGGCCTAGATCAATTGTTGTTGTCATTCTTGGATGGTTTCCCACCTTAGTCATGGGGCTTTTGTGGGGCTTTTCTCGTGGTTGGCAACCCACATTAGTCATGGGGCTTTTGTGGGGCTTCTCTCATGGTTGGCCACATGCAAGCTAGCACAATCATGGTACTTAAAGGCTAAGGCTAAAATCTTTTAGCTCTGAGCTTTTAAATCCTATGAGAGAGAGAGAGAGAGAGAGAGAGAGAGTTACATGCATTGCAAGCAATCATTGGAAGTTGCTAATGATGATAATCTATTTATGTTAGTGTGTGTTTTTTTGGGACCAATATTAAGTATATATATTACCTTAAAATTGTCTTTACATCCAGACCCATTTAAGCATTTTGGTGCATTTTTAAATAAATATTATGATTTGTTTTTCCTAAGGGTATTACTAAGATTCTGGACTTATTCTTCTTCTCATGGATTAATTTTAAATTAGTGTATCCCACATAATGGAAAAAGTAAACTAAGGTTTAAAACCTTAGTTTTGTTATTTAAAACTTCAAATGTAGATTTGAAGGCATGTGATGGCTATGCCCTCTCCTTTCGAGTCTTTTAATCTAGATGAGCATGCACACAACTCTCTCTCTCTCTCTCTCTCTCTCTCTCTCTCTCTCTCTCTCTCTCTCTCTCTCTCTCTCTCTCTCTCTCATCAAGATAGCAAGTTTATCCACATGGTGTCGGTGTGACACAGTGTGGTGTGCATTAGCCACAAGAGTGTGTGGATAATAGTTGGTTGTGCTGCCCAATGGCCAAGTGTGTGGACATTTGGTGTTGCATTAGTATGGTGTGAACTTATCATTATGGGTGTGTAGATTTTTGGAAGATGGAGTGTGTGTGAAGGAGAATGGAATGAAAAAATTGGCTCCTTCTATTCTTATCTATGGTTGTGTGAGAACTAACTAGGGTTTATGCAAGCGTTATTTGTACATCCCCATTCTATTTACATGGTATCAGAGCATAGATTGCTCTCACAATGAGTGGAAACCCTAAACTTCAAGTGGTTGGAGATTGCAGCTGTGAAGGTCACCATTGAAGCTCGGAAGCACCATTGGATTGGAAATCGGAAGCAAATCATAGAGCTTGGCCAAGAGGTGAGTTAAACAAACCTTTCCCTTGTGGATTGCAGTATTTGGAAGCTAAAGCAGGTAAAGTTAATGCTCTCCATTGAAGCTTGCAAGTGGAGATGTATGCAAATGCATTGAGCTAATTTGTGAACTTGTGAAGGAAAAAACTACAATTTGCCTAAAAATCAATAACTTCTGTTGTGCTACTCAAAATACAATAGACAAAAAAGCTTATTTCACATAGATGTGTTTAGACTACTCAACCGTTGGATTTGGAAATCTATGGCTCAAGTTATAAATGGAACAAGATAAGGGTATGTATATATTGGGATGCTTGCTATAGCAGTTAATTAAAGTGTTGATGTATGTGAAGTTTGCCAACAAGCTTGGTTAAGCTTGCTATTTGCAAGTTAAACTCGACAATTAGAATGTATGCATTGTGATTGGTAAAAGCATTTGTGATTGCTACATGGTATTAGAAAGCTTTTGAGAAGCTGATTTGCACGTTGCAAGAGGGGACTAATTTAGAGCTTACATAAATTCTGTAGGACAATTTTTGAGCTTCTATTTGATGTTGCCTAATGCAACTATACGTGTATGTATAGAGAAAATGAGCACATGGGAGTGCAATGTGGACATGTACATAGTTTGAGAATGGTTTCCCAAATGTTTTTGGATTGAGCAAGTGAATGTACAAGTGCTACATTGACAGGATTTGTGGATGTCTAGCATTGTACCGCATTAGTTACATTGGTTGGTTGAGTGTGCTCATTGAAACATTCTTTTTGGCAAACATGGGTGATGGTCCGGTGTGTAAATTGTGGTAACTTTCAAATATGGAAGTATCACATGCAAAATTTCTTAACAGGAAATGGCTATTGAAGCTTGGTGATAGGTGGGTGATGTGAGCAAGAGCCACGGCTTCCTGCAACATATCCAACACATGCACAACTTTAAGCACATAGAACTTGGTTAGAAAGATCATACAAAGTGTTGCATTACTTCTTTGTATGTGTGACAGATTCTATGCTATGTCATATATAAGATGCGGATGATCCCAAGGATGCATAGGATACTTTGGTCAAATTGTATGACACAAATACACAGGCAAGGAAAATTCAATAGAAGCAAAAGATTCATAGCATAACTCGGAATAATAGGAGCACACATGATTATATGTGCAAGAGATAAGGGATGTGTAAATGCACTTGCATCCATAAATGCACCTATGGATGTTAGTGATCTTATGGTAATCACATTGATTGGTTTGGGCAAAGAGTGTAAGTCATTTGATACCTCTATCATGGTTAGAGGTGGCAATCCTCCATATTTTGAGGAGTTGGTATCATTGCTTATTATTAAAGAATTAAAGCTTGGGCTTAGTACATCTACTAGTAATAAGCATGCAAGAGACTAGGCATTCTACTCTCATAGAGGTTGAAGAACTCAGGGGAGATCTGCATCTAGAGGGCGTATAAGTGAACGTGGTTATATGGATAGACCACCACAACAGAAATCTCAGTCTTTAAATGGTGTGTGAGATGGTAGAGGATTCTATTCCCGAGGCAGGGGAAGACCTAGATCTAGAGGAAGAGGTCATTGGTAACCTCAACAACAACAAAGCAATGGGATTGATTGTCATTATTATGGCAAGACTGGTCATATGGTAAGAGACTTTAATATAAGAAGCAAAATGACACGTGGTGAAAGAGTCTAACATGGGAATCATTCATCATCTAGCAATGATGGGAGTGCAAATCATTTGTTTGTTATGAAATATGTTATGGGCAGCATGACTTCACATAGTGAAGTGGATAAGACATGGTGTACATGAATTCAGGAGCATCAAACGACGTGACTTGCCATGGAGTGATTTGACAGGATGTCACCTACACAGTCACAGAGTTATGTTGTTATAAGTGGATGATACATAACATCCTATTACTCATGTTGGGAGGGTGTCACTGAGGATACATTGTTATAAGTGGATGATACACAACATCCTATTACTCATGTTGGGAGCGTGCCATTGAGGATGCATGATGGTAGAGTGAAGACCGTGTTTGAAGTGTTGTATATGCCACCTATCACACTAAGAATTCGGCATCGGCTGGTGGACAAATGGTAGAGCAAGGATTACAAATGAGATTTAATAAGCATGGTTGCTTTGTGGAAAACTTTAAGAATGAATGTAAGCTCATTACAAAGGGTCAAAATGAAGGAAGATTGTTTATTTTGGATGCAGGTATTTCGGAATTGGAGTCAGCCATGTTTTCATGTAGTCATGCGATTGTGCCAGAGATTAACACATGGCATAAGAGAATTGGGCATGTGAACATTCAAAAGCTGAAAGCTATGCAAACAAAAGGCATTGTTGTTGGTAGTTTGCCAAGGTTCAAATACGATGGGAGCTCACATGTATGTGCTGCATGTCAGTTTGGGAAGCAAGCAAGTTTGCCATTTCCCAAGGAAGGTCAAATGAGCAGAAGACCTTTGGAGATTGTGCATAGTGATATTTGGGGTCCTACACAAACCCAATCCATTAGTGTAAGCACGTACTACATCAAATTCATTTATGACTTTAGCAAGATGATATAAATCTACCTCTTAAAAGAAAGGAGCGAAGCTTTGGGGATGAGTCATCTAGTTTGAAAAGTCTTGATGATGATTTGGGAATTTTAAGGTTAAAGACTCCAGGTGTAAAGCAAGAGAAGTATGTACTGCCACATGCAAGAGCTTAAGGAGCTCATAGTGATCCATAGCCATTGAGGAGAGTACAAAGAATGAGATATCCAGTACGAAGGTTGACATATAGAGGACGAAGGAGCTCATAGTGATCCATAGCCATTGAGGAGATAACAGAGAATGAGATATCAAGTACAAAGGTTGACATATCGAGGATATGCTATGCAGTATGGATATATGACATCTATGGTAAAACACGTGGAGCCTACTTGTTTTGATGAGGCCATTGGAAAAGAACTTTGGGACAAAGTTATGGATGAAGAGATAGATGCATGGTATGGTTTAAAGCAAGCACCATGAGCTTAGAGTGACACAATTAGCAAGTATCTCATAAGCATTATATTTCATGTTGGGAATTCACATTTTTCACTATATGTGAAAAGCGAAAGAATTGTTTGGTGGTGATTGTGTTTTATGAGGATGGTTTAATAATGGCTTAATAATCATAGGTGATTATGGGAATTATATTGTTGAAGTAAAAGCATCATTGGCTTGATAGTTATAGGTGATTGTGGGAATGATATTACTGAAGTGAAAGCACCATTGGTGGTGGGTAGCTAGTTTGACATGAAAGCACCATTGGTGGTGGGTAGCTAGTTTGACATGAAAGAGTTGAGTTGAGATTCTTTCTTGGCAAGATGGTGAGGACACCACATGGCATATGGTTGGAGCTAAGGCAATATACCTTGGATATGTTGACAAAGTATGGCATGACTGGATGGAAGCCTTGATGACACCAACACCATTGGAGAAAAACATAAAGTTAAGGGCTGATTTAGTGGAGTGAGAAGATGTTACCATGTACAAGAAGATTGTTAGAAGCTTGATTTAATTGACTCTCACTAGATCGGATTTATGTTATGTGGTGGGACTAGTTAGCTAGCCACTTTATGTAGAGTCCCAGGAAACAATTTTGGATGTTGTTATTAGGAAGATCATATGATATATAAAGATCACTTACCATTATGATCTAGTTTATGAGCATGGAAAGGATGTGACAACGTATGGTTACACGGATGTAGATCAGGAAGGAAGCGCTTATGATAGGAGGTCTACTAGTGGGTATACATTTAGCTTGGGAACTTCTAGAGTTGGAGTAGCAAGAAGCAACCCATAGTCGCATTATCTAGCATTGAGGCAGGCTATAAAGGAGCTACTAGTGGGTATACATTTAGCTTGGGAACTTCTAGAGTTGGAGTAGCAAGAAGCAACCCATAGTCGCATTATCTAGCATTGAGGCAGGCTATAAAGGAGCTACTATGGCTCCATGTGAAATGATTTGTCTACAAAAACTACTTGATGATTTGTGATAGCATCATGATGGAGTGGTTGTCATACATTGTGACAACATGAGCACTAACCTGGTATATTATACGAGAAACCAAACACATAGAGGTCCATTATTATTTCATTACAAAGAAGGTGTTGGATGGATAGGTTAATATGGAAGACTAAAGAACATGTTGTCTCAACATCCTTGCGGACATCTTCACAAAGTCACTTGGAAAATAGAAGTATGAGTACTTAAGAGAAAGACTTGGAAAAAACAAGTATGAGTACTTCTGAGATAGACTTAAAAAACAAGTATGAGTACTTCTGAGATAGACTTGGAGTACTAGAGATGAATATAATGAAACCAGGGGGAGTGTTGAGATAGCAAGTTATTAACCCCTATGGACGGGAAGCCAGGTCCTCCACACTCCACCAAGAGCTGCCACCATCATCTCCAACCCCTCCGATCACCATCACCGCTGGTGTGCTCCGACCACTCTGATCCCCGGTGCCCTTCGATGGCTCAGACCACTATCACCGCCGGTGCCCTCTGACACATCCGACCACCTTGACCGCAGTCACCTCTGGTGCCCTCCGATGGCTCCGACCGCCATCATCGCCGATGCCCTTTGACTGCTTTGTTCGTCGGTGCCCTTCGACCACCATCATCGCTAGTGCCCTTTGATTGCTTCGTCCACCAATGCCCTCTGACCGCCTCCGACCGCCGGTGCCCTTTGACCGCTTCAACCGTTGGTGCCCTCCGATCGGCCGGTCCCCTCAAACATCTTAGACGTACATGGCCAACTTCGATGGCACTCATGGAGGCAACACTCCTCTCCCTTTCCCAAGGCAGGGAGAGATCCTCTTCAAGATCCTGAGCACCATCTTCCTTTCCTCTCTCCCTTTCCCAAGGCAGGGAGAGATCCTCTTGAGCACCACCCGAGGAGGACACCCAAGGAGGAGATAAGGGGAGCACTCTCTTGGCACCAGGACACACACACAGTCTCAGACACACTCTCACGGACGAGGACACTCTCTCTTGTATCCCATTCATTGTAGCACATTCTCTATTGGAGTAGAGTCTCTCTTTTGTAGCATTCTAGGCTATAGTTGGTATACAGTGTTGCGCTCTATTGGTGTTTTGTCTATCTCTCTATGTAAGCGAGGTGAATGAGGGGTCAATGGTGTGTGTGGTGTGAGTGAGATGCTTGTAGGGATATTGCGGTGCTAGGTGGTTGTTCAAGAGCACGGTAGACAGTGTAGAGCATAGGTCTTGCATGTCTAGCCCCAGTGAGGTTGACTCATCCTTGGCAGGTATACTTCCCTGAGAGGATCCACGCTCCCTTCTCTCCCCAACCCTAGTGTTTGTGTTGGTAGTCCTTGAGTTCCCTAGTGAGGACTGGCGGAGTCATCCATAGCTAAGATAAAATTTAGCGATCACGATGGGACTCTCCTAGAGGACAAGGATAGTCTCAAAATTTTTTCTTTTTCTTTTTTGGTGATTTTTTATCATGGTGGTGAGAGGAGTGTTGTGCATGCCCCCGAAGACTAGAGCTTCTGGAGGTGATTCACCCCTTCATTCTCCTCTTTAAACTAGTTGTCGTAGGGTTCTTCCTTGTTCCCTTACTCTTCCCTCAGCATCTTCCTCTTCTAACCCTATGACAACTCCAAGGCCAGAGCCATTGGCTATTGTTCTTAACCGCGTGCAAGTTAAGCTACCAACCTTCAAAGGTACCATCACTGAAGATGCAGAAGACCATGTGCGGCGGTTCCTCACTATGTGTGACTCAAGAGGTCTCAACCGAGAGATGATGCACGCTTGGTCTTGTTCCTGACAACATTGGAAGAAAGTGTTGACCAGTGGTACAATCAATTTCTCGTCAACCACTTCCCAGATTGGGCCACCCTCAGGCTACAGTTCTTGGCTACATTTCGGCCAGGGAACTACTTCGACCTCATTACTCAAGAGCTCAACCAACTCTCCATAAAGGCGGGGGGTCAGTGGTCCAACTTGTCACAAGAGCTAAAGTTTTGGTCGCTTGGCTACCCCAAGATCCTGGAAACTACATGTTGCAAAAACAGTGGGTGATTCGAGCACTCCCTACTCAAACGGGGTTCCAGTGCAATATGGTGGACATAGTGGAGTGGACCCAGACCCCATTCAAGAGGTGTCCCAAGAAGAAGAGCTCTCAGAAGAAGCAGGAGTACGGGATTGGACAAAATCTTTGCTCACTCTGGCCTCCTCCTCTACAAACAGTGTCTCAACAGGAAGAGATAGAGGTCATAGGTCTAGGGAAACCTGAGTTTTCTCAACAACCTCGCAAGTAGCTATCTCAAGAGGAGTCATCAGAGGCACCTATAACCCCTCCTAGACACACCTGCAAGGGGAGGCAGGTAAAGCACCTCAAGACTAGGGAGAGGAAGCCTTGCTAGTAGAAGAGATACCCGTTGGCTGGATAGAGGAACACATTGGTGATTTCCCTCTAGACATCACCCCAACCCATGACCCCTTATCTCTCCATCAAGCAACACTTGGCACTGCTCCTCTTCCACCCACCACTTACCATGAGGAGGTGAGAGAGCTAAGCTTGGGCACATCAGAGGAGCCATGCCCCATCTTAGTGGTAGCTTGGGTCTAGGAGGACCCTTCCACTCTTTAGAGAAGCACCAAATTTTTCATAGAACACCAAGATGTGTTTGCATGGACCTACAAGGATCTCCCATGGATAGCTCCAGCCAATTGCACTCACAGAATTCCATTAAAAGAAGACAGTCGGCCAGCCAAGAAGGGCATTTACAGCATGAACCCAAAATATTCAGAGGTAGTGAAGAAAGAGCTGGACAAGATGGAAGAGCCAGGTATCATCGTTCCCATTGAGCACTCCGAGTGGTTGTCACCTATAGTGGTGATCCCCAAAAAGAAGCCCAACAAGATCATGATCTATGTAGACTTCATAGCCCAATCAGTGCACAATCAAAGATGGGTTTCCCTTGCCTTTCATAGAGTGGGTTTTTGAAGATGTGGCCAGCCAAGGGTGGTGGCTCGAGTGGAACACCTGCCTTAACTCACTCTGGTGTTCATGAAGTGCCAGGTATCAAGGGTCTTCACCTCTTAATTTTTTTTAAAAAAAATCCCCCCTTTGAGTTATTTTTTCTATTACATGTAAAAAAAAACTTTCTCTCTCACACCACACCGTCACCCTCTCTCTCTCTCTCTCTCTCTCTCCCTCTTGCACAACCCCCTCACTCCCTCACCCCCTCTCACCAACCACCCCCCCTTTTTTCTCACCGATTCAAGCCAAAAAAAAACCCTCCTAGTTTTCTTTTTCCCATTACAAGATAAATTTTAAAAAACCCCCCCTTAGTATTTATTTTTTCTCCCAATTTTTTTTGAATTACCTACTGTTAGTTCCTTTTTTATTATTAAAAAAAACCCCTCATCCTATTTTTTCTTTCTTCTTTCCCGAAAAAAAAAACATCTCTCTTGCTCTCTCCCCTCATCGCTCACCTCCTTTCTCTCCCTTACTCCCCACCACCGACCACTCTCCTTCTATCCACCACTCTCCTTCTATCTCTCCCCACCGACCAACCCCCCTACCTCACCCCATCACTCCCTCACTCCCCACCGACCACCCTTGTTCTATCTCTCTCCCACCGACCAACCTCTCCCCTCTTCCTCACTTACCCCACCAACCACTCCCTCTCACCTACATGCCTCCCCCTTCTCTCTTGCTACCCCACCACCCCCTTTTCCTCACTGAGCACCCCCTCTCTCTCTCTCTCCCTCTCCCTCACCCCATTGACCAACCCCTCTCTCGCTTACCCCACCGACCACTCCCCTCTCACTCACCCCACCAACCACCCCCTCTCTCTCTTTCTCTCTCACCCCACCGACCACTCCCTCTCACTTGTGTGCCTCACCACCCCTAGCCCCAAGAGCTCTCTCTCCCCCCTCACGTCATGCCTCACCGACCATCACCCAACCCCTCTCTCTCTCTCTCTCTCTCACCCCACTGACCACCCCCTCACGCACTCACCTCACCTCACCGCCCCCCCACTCCCACTCCCACTCCCTCTCTCACCCACTTTGCTTCTAACCTCCCCGACCACACCCCCCTGTCGCTCACCAACCACCCCCTCACTCCCTCACCCCACCAACCAGCTCACCCACCTCACCTCACCTCACCTCACACCCACTCTCTCACTCGCCTCACCTCACCTCACCTCACCTCATTGACCAGCCCGCCCCTTTTTATCTCTTGCCCCCCCTTGCTCACTCACCACCAACTAGCACCTTTATCACCTCACCGCCCCCCCCTCACTCATCCTGTCTCTCGTGCAGCCCTAGCCCCCCTTCACTCTCTCGAGCGCTCATCGTTACCCTCCCCTCTGCCGGTGCATTACACCTAAAGAATGGCAATCCAAAATTGGTGGTCTTGAGTGTAGAGTCCTCGTTTTTATTTCAAAAAAGAAATTTCTTAGGTTTCAAATCCCAGTGCATTACACCTAAAGAATGGCAAGCTTCCACAACCCCCACAATCGTTCTAGTAAGTTGAGCTACTTTTCTCTCACTGTAATGACCCCTTTGAATGATTCGATCGAAGAGCTCTCCTCCAGCACATAGCTCCATCACTAGATCCACAGAGGTCATGTCCTCATACGCTCCTTTGATTGTGACAACATTGGGATGACTAGATAAGTGATGCATGATGTGAATCTCATGCTCCTCTCTCACCTCACCCCACCCCACTGACCAACCCACCCACCTCCCCCTCTTTCACTCACCAACCCCCCACTCTCCAGACTCACCCGACCCCCCTCGTTCGCCCCCCTTGCTCACTCACCCGACCCCACCCCTCACTCATCACCCCCCCTTTGCTCGCTCACCCGCCCCCGCCCCCTCCCTCTCACTCACCAACCCCCCACTCCCCCTCTTCTCTCCCCCTTCACCAACCATGCCCTTCCCCCCTCACCGACCACACCTCTCCTCCCCCTCACCAACCATGCCCACCCCTCTCTCCCCTCACTCCACCGACCATGCCCCCCTCGTCTTCCCCTTCCTCTCCTTCCTGCTCACCAACCGACCCCACCCCTCCAGCCCCTCTTTCTCCCTCACGACCCCTCAGTCTACAGAGATTGTTTCAGGCTACCGGAGGGATGCAGAGTTGGATCTTTTCCTTGCCATTAGAGAAGGTGAGCTGCAACATGTGAAGCTGCTTCTAAACCACAAGCCCAAGCTTGACAATGGCTCCCTTTACCACAATGCCCTTTCTCCTCTTCACTATGCAACTTCCCATGGCCAACCTAATGTCCTCTTGTTGTTTTTAGAGAATGGGGCTATGGTGGAGGCCTTGATTCATCACAACTAGTCACCCTTGATGTTTGTTAGCAAGCATGGCAATCGCTTGCATGGAGCTTTTTGGTGGAAGGGGGAGTTAATGTCCTCATATTTTATGCATCTCATGGGAGGACTTGCATGCATTACACTGCAAGCAGTGGGCACCTCCCCTAGGCACCTCCTTGCCTTTAGATACTCTTGATGTAGCCTCAGATTTGGGAGCACACCTTTTCATTTTGCGGCCCAAGGTGGCTCAACTGAATGAGTAACAGAGCTTTTGGCATGGGGTGCAGAGAAACTCTCAAGGGCACACCCCTTCTTCATCGCTATGCAATACCATAACACAGCATGTGCATGTGCAGCTTTCCCCTTTAGCTGCAAAGCCCTTGGTATGGCCATCTCCGTGGTAGTTTATGAGTAGCCTTGACCCTGAAGCAAAAGTTTTGTTGGAGGCTGCCTTGGCAGATGCTAATTTTTTGTTAATGAAAAGCGGATCTTTTATATACTGGCCATGGCCAGGTTTCATTTTATATCTTTATGTTCTAGACTTCGTGCTGGAAGTTTTGCCCATACGAAGTGACCAGTGATGATTATTGTTTAGATTGGTTTTGTGCTTTTGCTGATGTTAACCTTCCTACCGGATACTTTGCCCGAGGGACGATATAGTAATACAGGTAGTGCTAGCTGGCTGGATGAAGTGCCCAGGAGCTCTCAGAAATAGCTTTCTAGATGAAGTGCCCAGGAGCTCTTAGAAATGGCTTGCTGGATGAAGTTGCTCACAAGCCTACTTGAATCATTTTTATTATTTTTGTATCTCTCCATAAAGAAGGTTTGCTTGGAAGGATCATTGTATGAGGTATGCCTGGGAGCCTGCTTTCTGGATGTTTTGCCCGGAGTAGCTTGCCAGAGAACCACCTATGTTTTTTATGTGGCATTCACTGGGACGGTGAATTGAGTATAGTGGGTGACCTGTGGATGGGAAGCCAGGTCCTCCACACTCCACCAAGAGCTTCCACCATCATCTCCTATCACCACCGGTGCCCTTGGACACCTCTGACCACCTTGACCGCAGTCACCGCGCTGGTGCCCTCCGATGGCTCCAACCGCCCCCATCACCGCGCTGGTGCCCTTCGAGTGCTTCGTCCGCTAGTGCCATCCGACCACTCTGACCCGGTTGGTGCTCTTCGACCGCTCTCGAATGCCGGTGCCCTCCGACCGCTGGTGCCCTCTGATCGCCCCATCACCTCCGTGCCCTTCGACTAGCTTCGTCCGCTAGTGCCCTCCAACCGCTCCGATCGTCGGTGCCCTCTGACCGTTGATGCCCTTCGACCCCTCCGACCGTCGGTCCCCTCAGACATCTCAGACATGCATGGCCAACTTTGATGGCACTCAAGGATGCAACACTACTCTCCCTTTCCCAAGGCAGGGAGAGATCCTCTTCAAGATCCTGAGCACCATCTTCCTTTCCCCTCTCCCTTTCCCAAGGCAGGGAGAGGGGAGAGATCCTCTTGAAGATCCTGAGCACCATCTTCCTTTCCCCTCTCCCTTTCCCAAGGCAGGGAGAGATCCTCTTGAGCACCACCCGCCGATGAGGAGGACACCCAAGGAGGAGATAAAGGGAGCACTCTCTCGGCAGTAGGACACACACACAGTCTCAGACACACTCTCACAAACGAGGACACACTCTCTTGTATCCCATTCATTGTGGCACATTCTCTATTGGAGCAGAGTCTCTCTTGTAGCATTCTAGCTTACAGTTGGTATACAATGTTGCGCTCTGTTGGTCTTTTGTCTATCTCTCTATGTGAACGAGGTGAGTAAGGGGTCAGTGGTGTGTGTGGTGTGAGTGAGAGGCCTGTAGGGATATTGTGGTGCTAGGTGGTGGTCGGAGAGCATGGTAGACAGTGTAGAGCATAGGTCTTGCATGTCTAGCCCCAGTGAGGTCGACTCATCCTTGGCGAGTATACTTCCTTGAGAGGATCCACGCTCCTTCTCCCCAACCCTAGTGTTTGTGTCGGTAGTCCTCGAGTTCCCTACTAGGCGAGGACCGACAGAGTCATCCAGAACCCCATTTCCAGGTTAACCTAGCATCTCTCCATTACATAGGAGAAATAGCACAATAAGTGTCATGAAACGGCACTATAAACGTTGTAATTATTAGAATGGCTGGCAATGCCACAAATCTATGTATCTTATAATCATTTAGTTCATCTTTCATTAAGTTTTGGGCACCCAATTGTGAATAAGGGCCAATTGTATAAATAAGAATTCTCATAATGCAAGACATAATCCCCCTTTGTGGTAATTGAGTCTAGTCTTATCTCCTTGCTCTCTTGTGTCTATGGAGTGTAAAAGAGAGAGAGAGAGTTGAGAGGAGAGAGAGCTTAATTATTGGTGAATGTAAAAGAGAGAGTTGAGAGGAGAGAGAGCTTAATTATTGGTGAATGTAAAAGAGAGAGAGAGAGAGTTGAGAGGAGAGAGAGCTTAATTATTGGTGAATGTACCTCTTATGCTTGTGTTTATGAGTGTGAGAATAGAGAGGAGTGAGGGTCCTTTGTGAGAAGAGACGCACCCTCATGATGGTGACAGCTTGAGGAGGATGCAAAGGACTACAAGCTACCACACTAGCATGTCCCTCTTATGCTTGTGTTTATGAGTGTGAGAGTAGAGAGGAGTGTGTATCCTAGGCACCCTCATGGTGACAGCTTGAGGAGGATGCAAAAAGGAGTGGAGGTAGCTACCAGTAGTATAGCTTGGATTCTTCAAAGATATGAGCTTCGGTACAGACAAGTTTCCCACAACATGTTAAGGTAAGCATTGTCCATTGCATTAGGAGAAGGGATAGTGTAGCCCATAACATTTTTAGCACTGCTGCTTCGAGGAGCCACCATCGGTCTCTTTCTACTTTATTTGCACTCCTCCCGTCATCTTCTTACAATTCCCTTTTCCTTTAATATGGCTTCTTGAAGCTATGTTATTGGTTGAGAAGAGGATAAGTTATGGATAAGGTTATGAGGAAAGAGGAAAAAAGAGAAAAAGAAGGGCTATTTTTTATTGTTTTAGCATTTGAATTTGTTGTTTGCATTGTTAAAATATTAGAAAAGCAAAAAAAACAAAGCATATGGTGACTCCATAATCATGCCATGTAGGGAACATTCATTTGTTGCATTTTTTGAAAATCTTAATAAATTAAAAAAATAAAGAGGTATTGATCCTCTTGCATGATATTATTTCAACATTAATGTTGCAAATGAATAATATGAAAAATCTGAACTAGAAAAATTAAGATTTTCACCCCCAAATGAGTGATTTTTAGTCGAAACATGCAAAATCACGTCATCATGATTCTACAATCTATAGAATCATGCCTAACCTCGAGATTACGCATTAAAGATGCCTTATCTCTGATATATTTCATCTTATCTAATGGTGATCACGAATCACGGATCAGGACTTGTGAAATGTCAACCACAAGACCATGACTGTTACATCATGCCTAAGAATTACGCTCGTTAGCAATCATGCCGTGATTACCATGTCACCAATCACGTGACAAAAATTGATAATTTGATAATAAAGATATTTGAAACACTTATTAAGGGGATCATGAAACTCATTTGAACATTAATTGGACTTGTTTGGGTGAAGATCATCATCGTGATTCTACAGAGGATCACGGCCGTGATCGTGATTCTATAAAGGATCACGGCCGTGATTCTCAACCCTGTAAGCAAGATCATGCCAATATCAAGTATTATTAGGACAAGTGCTCGAGGGTGTTTTTAGGGACTTCTTTACACTAGGGCTAGCTATAGCTATATATAGCTATATATAGCTATATATAGCTATATATAGCTAGCTATAGCTATATATAGCTGGGAATAAACAACAATTTTGTCATGATTCATGTCATGATCACGTCCGTGGTTTCTCATCACGCCTCTGTGATTTTGTAGATGGTAATTGCAAACCTCATAATTCCAAGTGTGTAAATTCATATTTTGGCCAGTTAAAATCATTTCATGTACTTAAGGTTAAGAAGGCTTGTTGGTGATGACATCACCTATGACGACAGTGCCTATAACCAACGAGGATTGTCTTACCAGAGAGAAGCTTAGGGTTAGCTCGCATGGCCGTTACACAAATGAGTGTGTTTGCTTTTTCAAAGGTTGAATTTCGTCGAGTAGTGAGAAAACCATGGAGAATCCTCTTAATGAGGAAGTGGCAGGGGAGAAGGGCACTTCTTCCCAGCACTGTATAGAGGGTATTTAATGAGGAAGTGGCGGGGGAGAAGGGTACTTCTTCTCCAACACTATTTGGAGAGTTCATGGGCTTGGCCCAAGGAATCCTAGGATATAGTTATAAGATTGAAAGGGAAGCTCTATAGGTTACCAAGGGACAACCATCGAGCTTGGACAGAGAAGTGAGAATCGAAAGACCTGGGAGTATAGCGCAACAATAATGTTGCCCCTACATCTACGTGCTGTCTGCACATCCACAACCTTCATTAGGTAGGACATCGTGCGTTGTCTTCATTCTTTTTCAATATTACTTCATGAAATATATTGATTGATGATCATCATCAATCAGTGGGTAGGTATAAACTCAAGAAATCTTCTTTTTTCTTCTCTTTAATACCTTCTCCTTCCCAAATGCAAATCAACTAATTGACCCATCTCTAACTAAAATCCACTCATCTCTCCAATCTCGCAACGATGATTACCTCAAACCACAATCACGACCCTCACTCAACGTGACTGCATAATCACGGTACATGAAACATGACAAAAAAAAACCCTTCTATAGTGACATTCAATGTGCCAATGGCTCTCCTTCACGATCAATGAAATCGATTTGCCACCATGATTCTACAGGCTACCAAAATCAAGCCTCGTGTGACTAACACATCATTAGTCACACTTGTCTAATCATGGTTGTGTCTTCCCCAACACATACACAAAATTGAAGGGTACCAACCTATTTGCTTGCCTCTATTCGCTACAAGATTTTGAATCACACTATATCATTATTGTGATTCTGTAGCCTACACAATCACGGCAGTGATTGTCTGTCATCACCAATCACGGAGGTAGAATGACCCACCACCTCATCGATTAGAACCTCCAATACTATACAAGCCACTCATGGGTCTTTCTTGAATGTCATCGGCCGCCATGCATCCACCGTGATTCTGCAATCTTTGAAATCACGGACTATGATTGCCATGCCACTAACCACGATTGCTCAATCACAATCGTGATTTCTACATCATCTTTGCACAATCATGAAAATTCATTCTTCATGCATAAATAAAACCTTACCCCCCTTAACCCTTATCTAGTATTCTGCTACTAGTAAAAAAGGGGGAAAACCATGAAAGTTGTCAAGCTATGATTCTGCAACTAGTCGAATCACAGCCGTGACTGTGAATCCACCAGAGAGCTATAATTCATTTCCCACTACCCTCATAGTTGTGTGCTAACACAAAATTCTAACATGTTACAAGGGAATGTGATGCTCCTAATAGTCACTATATTGATAAAAGTTCTCTGTTTTCGTATCATGGAAGGCAAAGATATCAACCCCGACCCAATGTATGAACACTCGGGGTACCACTTTCCTCAGAAGGAGATGACAGAACTAAGCAAAGGTAAATCTGGTCCAACAAAAGACGAGCTATTTAGGACCACTCATGGATCAGTGTCAGGGCACCGTCCTCGGCCACACCAAGATGGTGGACAACTTTAGTACCATTCACCCTCATGCATACATTTTAGTGATGAATGACACGAGGTAAAGGAGAAGCTATATCAAGCTGGGCTCGAGAATGTGGTAGAGGTAGTGTAGTGAAGGTCAACACTAAGCTCCGTGTAGAGTTTCTAGCATCATACCAATAAGGCTCCAAGAAAGGCATGGTCACAGGTATTGATGGAACCAAGAGGCCCCATCTTGATCATCAAAAAGCTCATTAGGGATGCTCTCTAGAACCAAATCCACACCATTCTCCAAAATGCTTCGACATCTACCCACCACCCAACAAGGCTAACAATAATGGATCCGAGTTTGTTACTCTCAAGGGTGCCAAGTTGGAGAAGGCTTGCAGGATTACGCCCATGATTATGCAGGTTAAGCCCACGGATAAGTATAAGTGTTATAGGACCATGGTACATGGAGATTAGATTATTCCATAAATTAAATAATAAAAGAAATAAACAATAACATCATAGCATAAATTAAGAACATGAAAATCAAAGAACACAAGATTGGGTGCAATCTCCCCCCTGACGTGTGTGGCTCCACTCCCACACGCGGTATTTAAATCATATTAATAAATTTAGCCCTTGGAGCCATAAATAGCATAGCTTTTTCCAAAATTGGGCTTTTACAAAATTGAACCATAGTCCAATGCTTTTAAGCATCTCATAAAAAATAAACCTTGCCCAACATATGTACAATGGGCCAAACCATACTAAATTAAATATTTAGCACACATGTGCTTGGCTAGATAAACTCGTCCAATGTCTACCTTGGTTGTCTCGAACTCATGATCTATACTCAACATAGTCCACAATGTTAGATCACAATTACTTTGGAATCACTCACAAAAATTAATTCTAACAAATGGAAATCATTCACTACCATGCTTCACACATAAACCATGCATCACACATAATTAATTGGATTCATTTCCACGATAAAATATTCTGAAAAATCTCACTCCCGTGATAGTCCTCCCATTTGAGGAGACAACCGTCCTCGGTTGTAACTATCAGCACACACGAGTGATCAAACACATTAAATGTTCCTACATTGGATTCACTCACAATGTCATTATGTATTTAAGTGGATTCACTCCCACATATCCTCACATGCATCACACATGTCTTAAACTTGATCGGATTCACTCACGATCAAACTCACATACCCTTTACACGTGTCACACATGTCTTAAACTTGATCGGATTCACTCACAATCAAACTTCTACATTGGATTCACTCACAATGTTTTCATATGCGTCACACGTATTCATAAAGTACACCACATGTTTCACACGTGTCACCGTTGGTTGGACTCACTCATAACCAACTAGGGTCACCCTCATTAAGAATTAATTTTAAAGAGTTGATTGGATTCACTCACAATCAAACTCACACATTTCTTACATGTGTCACACATATCATAGTTGGTTAGATTCACTCACAATCAAATTAATCACACTTGGATCGCCCAAGACATTCTTTTCATTTATTGGATCACCCAATAATAAATTAATTATCATAACAATAAGAGTAGGGTGGACATGCATAAGGTATATAGATTACATAAGGGGGAAAGGATGATTGGTCAAGCATGATCCTTAAGGACTTCACCCACTACCTTAGTAAGCATGGCAAAAAAGTGGTAAATCCCTACATCCTCACATAGGTTTTGAGCCATGTTTTAGGGATTCCATTGTTAGAAGGCCAGCCCGAAGAACTTGAGGTGCCCACCCTAGATCAGGCAGCATTGAGAAAGGAATTAGCCCGATAATTCAATAGTAATAGCACAAAAAAAGGAGTTAATGCCAAAGCTCGTCTTGGGCTCTCCAGAACAATGAATAAAGAAGAGAGTGAAGACTACCCCCAAATGCCCACTTTTTGTTTCCCTATTGTCCTACTTTAAAGCATTCAAGTAAGTTCTGGAGGGGAAGTGGACACTACGGCAAAATGCCTAAAGTGGGAGGAAGAGTAGAAAGAGGAAGAGAGCTTCAGGCCACTCCTACTACAACTATAGGACATGGATACCACAACCATACATGTGGTAGTCCAAAAGCTCGAAAAAGGGCTTCTCCATTGCCTTCTGCAAACCAAAATATAATAGGGTGGATGAATACCTAAATTAGGTTAAGAGGGAAGATTATGAGATGGAAGCCTATGTCTCTGACCTAAGCATCCTCTCTACCTAGGTGATGGAGTGTAACTTCCATATGCAAGCTTTCGCCAACCGCTTGCTCAAGCACCATGCTAGCACAATAACAAAGCTTAATGTGGTAAAGATGGATCACGTAACTAAGGAGGTTGAGCAAAGACAAAAAGAAATATATAGTGCCAACCATGCCCTTAACCCAAGTGCGGGAGAATTGTTACAAAAGGTTATGCCCACAAAAAGGGATTGATTATGATCAAACTTTTCCACCCACTTCTCATATTACCACTATCAGATTTGTTACTACTTTGGCAGTCCACCATGGATGGAAATTGCACTAAATTAGACATCAAAATAGAATTCTTATATGATGACTTGTAAGAAAGAAGTTTATGTGAGTCAACTAACTAGATTTGACCAATCCAATCAAGAACACAAGGTATGCAAACTTAAGAAAGCTTTATATAGTTTGAAACAAGCCCTTAGGAAATATTAGTGCCAACCATGCCCTTACCACCCAAGTGCAGGAGAATTGTTACAAAAGGTTATGCCCACATAAAGGGATTGATCATGGATGAAACTTTTTCTCCCACTTCTCATATTACTACTATCAGATTTGTTACTACTTTGGAAGTCCACCATGGATTTAAATTGGACCAAATTAGACATCAAAATAGAATTCTTATATGGTGACTTGTAGAAAGAAGTTTACGTGAGTCAACCAGCTAGATTTTCCCAATCCAATCAGGAACACAAGGTATGCAAGCTTAAGAAAGCTTTATATAGTTTGAAACAAGCCCTTAGGGCTTGGTACCAAAAAATTCATGCCTATTTAACTGGAAAAGGATTTCAAAGTAGTCGTATAGAAAGCACTTTATATGTAAAAAAGGACAATAGGATTTCAAAGTAGTCGTATAGAAAGCACTTTATATGTAAAAAAGGACAAAAGGATTTTTAAAGTAGTCATATAGAAAGCACTTTATATGTAAAAAATTCATGCCTATTTAACTGGAAAAGGATTTCAAAGTAGTCGTATAGAAAGCACTTTATATGTAAAAAAGGACAGTAGGATTTCAAAGTACTCGTATAGAAAGCACTTTATATGTAAAAAAGGACAAAAGGATTTATAAAGTAGTCGTATAGAAAGCACTTTATATGTAAAAAAGGACAATATTTGCCTGATTGCCATCCTATTTGAATCTCTTTCTCTTGTTTTCAAACCCGTCGCTCATGTCAGCATGTGAAAGGCGCTATTTGGAGCACAACCAAGTTAGGCAGTTCTTATTTGGTAACCCTGAAAACCAACCTGCTGTATTTGATCCATAACAATCCCCATCCCACTCAGAAGAAGAACCACTCACCCCTACTTCCCCGACCTCACCAACACTGTTCATACCCCCACCACCACCACCACCTTTGCAACCTCGCCCCCTCTGCTACCACAATATGTTGCCCCGAGCAGCTGTCAATGTCAAGTACCCCAAATTTTTTGAAAAATCATGAGATGATGAAGATGCTCACATCCTGATGTTTAATACCATTTGGTGTGTCAATGTACTTGGTCCAGTTGATCAACAACTCAAAAAAGCTGCCTTTGTTCCCACACTCCAAAAGAGTGTGGCTCTCTGGGTTGCTCAATATGAGTATTTCCATTTTCCCACTTATGATGCCATCCGGGATGCATTCCTTCAATGCTTCAGAGAAGACAAAACATCTGCGCATGTGTTGGATAAGCTGTGTAGAATGAACCAAAAGAGAACGACAGTAGAAGATTATGCTGTGAAATTTTGGAAACTTATCCAAAGGCTAGATGCAGTTATTCAGGCATAGAGGAAATTCTCAACTCTTACTTCATGATGAAGGGCCTCAATACACGCAACTCAAACGCTTATTGGTGCTGACCTAGCTACAATTACCATGGAAGAGCTTGTAGACTCCGCTCTCAGAATAGAGAGGGTGTTGTTCCTTGATCAAAAGCAAGGAAAAATCCAAGAGTAAAAGGAAGTCCAAGAATTCCTCTTCCAAAAATTCAGATGAGGAGGATGATTTTGATGATTCCACAGCTAGTGAGGAATTGAAGGAGGAGGAAGGTCACAAAACTAGGTCCAAGAGCAAGAAGGCAGGGAATACAGCCAAGGAATTGGCTACAGCCAACAAGGCTTAGTTGGCCAGTGAAGCCCACTCCTTCCGTCCAATTAGACATTTGGTGTGTGAAGTGTCGCAATTATAGACATGGAGCCGATGAATGTGTCATGAATGAACTTTGGTGCGCCATCTGTAGGACGGCCACCCATACAATAGAAGCCTATTGCTACAATGGTAGGAGAGCCCCTCCACAACTGGTAATCCAACTAGGAGTGGCGTAGAGTCCAAGTCACCCAGCCCATGGCCACGCTCGACTAGTTTCGCAGACCCCAGTTCCGCCCACGCAGAAACTTTCCTCCTTGGGATGCAGTTGGTTCCTTGACACCTATCTTCATATGTTTTTACTGCCATGGTTAAGGCCACCGGAAGTCAGAGTGTGAATTATGGAAAAAGCATAAAGCAGAACTAGATGGAGCCCATGTCTCCGAGGGTCCAGTCAACCCGTATAGTGAACACAGTGGAAATCTAAGCTCTGGAAGAGCAAGAAGTACCCCAACCAACCACATAGGTGGCTGAATCATCAGCCATGGCGGTGACCAGATCCATGCAACCCAAGAGTCAAGAGGCGGTGCAAATGCCCACCTCGACTAAGAAGGGCAAGCAAAAAGGAGTCACCTGGCAGGAACAACCATAAAGTCCGCACATAAGTATCTACTTGGGTGGAAGAGTAGTAGGCCAAAGATGCGCTACGGAGAAAGCACCCAGAAAAGCAAAAGCCTATCTGTCACTTGAAACCACAACTCAGTTTTTCGGAGATAAGCTCGGAAGGAAAACAAGGCAAAGTGGCCTTGCTAGAGAAAACACATTGGCCAATGCAAGGTGTAAGACACCAGGCTAGAAGAATGTGCGGAAGCATAGAAGCAAGTGGATTCCCCAAGAAAGATCATAGAAGCAGCACACCAGCCGTATGATCTATGGGAAGATCTGAAACGATAGCCAATACACATATCAATGGAATAGTTACTTACACTGGTGCCTAGTTTCAGGGAGCAGCTGAAATGATTGGTTGCCTGAAACCTCAGGAAGAGGAAATGCCACCCTTGCAGCTGCTGCTGGAAACCCTAAACATTGGAAGGGAAGATATCCCACAAAGGAAAGCTCCCATTTATGAAGAAGCCATCCAAATGATCCAGGTCAAGCTGGCTGGAGTGGATATAGCAGAAGTTTTGTTGGATGGAGGTTCCGGAGTCAATATCCTATCAAATGCAACATGTAGCATGCTCGGGTTGAGAAGTTGGGAGCCAACGGCATTCGCTATCAAAATGGCGGATCAACGACGAGTACAGCCACTCAAATTTATCCAAGAGCTCACACTAGAGGTATTTGGATACAACTTTTAGATAGTAGTTGTAGTGCTTCGGATGGAAGATATCAAAGGTGCTTATCCAATGTTCCTCGACAGACCCTAGCATTGCCAAGCACAAATCAAGCAAGATTGGGACGTAGATATGATTACTATCTAGTGTGCTAAGAAGAAAATCAAGATCTTTGTCGCTAGCAGGCGGAAGGTGGAAAAACTAGCCCGGCCTAAAGTAGCCGAAGGAGTCAACATGTTCAAAGGGCTAGACCTCGATGAGGAAGAGAAGTATCTCCAACAAAATTCTCATTTGATTAGCTTGTTTGAGGTTGATGTAATCTGGATAATGGACAGATATCGACCAAGAAGTACCAACAAGGACGAGGTTCTTAAGGATCACTCCGCCCCAGAGACGGAGGAACACAGTCTAGAAAACAGAAGAAGATTTTTATGAGGCTCTAGTTGAGGAAGGCACTATTCCAAGCTTACAACAACTCATTTCAAGGGAAAAGATTTTGACAAAGATCTCAAGCACTCCAAAAGAGTTAAAGAGGATGAACTCTTGGAAATGAACCTTTGAATTGATAATGACCCCAAATGGTTCAGGTTAGTACAAAGCTAGACACTGAGTTCCAAGAAGAGGTCCAGGTGTTGCTCACTTCTTTCAAAGATGTCTTTGCTTGGAGCTACACCGAGATGAAAGGGATTGATCCCAGCTTTTACCAACATCGAATCAATCTAAAGGAAGATGCCATCCCTATCAAAGTAACAAAGATACCGAATGAACCGGAATTATGCCAAAAGGGTGAAGGAAGAAATAGATAAGCTGCTACAAGTCATATTCATATATCCGATAGATCAAGCAACATGGTTGTCCCCAATCGTGATAGTGCCTAAGAAAATTAAAAATTGAGGGTTTGTATAGATTACCAGAAGCTAAATGCAACAACAATCAAAGGATCCTTTTCCCTTGCTATTCTCATAGATTCCATGCTTGATGTTTTAGCAAGCCATGAAATGTATTAATTTCTAGATGGGTTCAGTGGATATAATCAGGTACAAATGACCCAAAAGACCGGCATAAAACAACTTTCATCATGACCTTTGGCCTCAAGAATGCGCCTGCCACATTTCAGTGCATGGTTCACGTAATTTTTGCCGATTTCCTGACCTCCTTCATGCGAGTATTCATTGATGACTTCAGTGTTTTTGGTAAAACATCTCAACATTTTGATGCATCTATAGCTGTGAGCTTGGCCAAATGCAGACTCTCCAGATTAAGTCTAAACCCAGCCAACTGTGCCTTTGCTCTAGAGTAGAATGCTACTAGACCACATCATTTCCAAAGAAGGAAGAGCAATTGACCTAGCCAAGGTTGAGGTAATCCGAAAAGCCCCACCTCTAACAAATGAGAAAGAGCTCAGAAGATTTTTGGGACAAGTCAGATGTGGCACATCAGAATGCTTAGATACCTCGCCCATGTAGCAGCCCCTTTGAATCAAAGAATGGTGCATATCAAAAAACCTCTGACCAAGCAGTTAAGGTAGAGGCAAATTTCAATTAGACGGAGGAATGCAACATCGCATTCCGGCATCTTCAGCTTATGCTGTCAGAAGCACTAGTCGTCCAACCTCCAAACTAGGTCCTACCCTTTCATGTCTTTGTAGATGCCTCTGATGTCGCAATTGGCAGTGTGCTGATGCAAGAGGCCGAGAAGAAATGGTTTCGGCCTATCTACTATGCTAGTCGAAGGCTCTTTAAAGCTGAGCGGAACTACTCAACCACACACAGAGAAGCCCTTAGCATGATCTACTCAGTAACCAAGTTTCGACACTACCTATTGGGTAATAAATCTACCTTTCATGTAGATCACTCTGCCTTGCTGTATTTGGTAGATAAGTAGAGTCTTGTAGGAAAGCTAGCTAGATGGATATTAATACTCCAAGAATTTGAGTTCACAATAGTACACACCCCAGGTGCCAATTATACAGTGGTAGATTATTTATCTCAGCTTGAGTCCAACCGGAGTGGTAGATGACCTACCAGATGCTACACTACTTACAACTCACACAGTCACTCCCATCCCCTAGACATGGTATGATGAAATGCTAACAATGGGTCTGATGGAGGATAACCTTCCCAGAGATCAGTGGAAGCGGATTGCAATCTGCAGAGCCGGAGTGGTAGATGACCTACCAGATGCTAAACTACTTACAACTCACATAGTCACTCCCATCCCCTAGACATGGTATGATGAAATGCTAACAATTGTTGTCATGGGTCTAATGGAGGATAACCTTCCTAGAGGTGATTGGAAGTGGATTGCAATCTGCAGCTGGTACTTTCAGGTCATAGCTGGCTAGCTTTATAAGAAAGGGGTTGGCCAAATCCTCTGGAGGTGTATCTCACCACATGGAGCAGGAAGCTGTCCTTAGAGATGCTCACCAAGGAATCAGTGGAGGACACTTTGCCGAAGAAATCACTAGGAGGAAAATCCTCCAAGCAGGACTCTAGTGGTTGATAGTACTTGTTGGTGATGTTGCCTACAAATGGGCCAAGCAGTGTGATGTATGTCAATGACTCGGTAGCCAACAGTAGAGACAGGGTGCCACACAGCCCAATCCTTCCCCTATAACCATTCCAGAAATGAGGACTTGACTTTGTTGGCCCATTTAAGCCCCCCTACCCATTTCACCGATCATAAGTATATCTTAGTAGCAACAGACTACAGCACACCAAGTGGATAGAAGCCCGTGCTCTCTGGGATAACATGGCACAATCAACTACTAAATTTCTGTACGAGATGATCATCACTCATTTCGGATGCCCGATCGAGTGTTGATTAGTGACCATGACCAAGGCAAGAACTTTGTCAATGATGTCATCAAAGAACTGGTCACCCAACATCTCATCATTCATAAAAACACTCCACAGTATACTATCCACAAGCCAATGGTCAAGCTGAATCAGGTAACAAAATCCTCAAGAAGATCCTCACAAAGTTGGTCAATCAAAATCACAATGATTGGGATGAAAAGCTTTATTTAGCTTTATGGGCATTCCACACAGCCTATAAGATCTCAACCAGAATGACCCCATTCAAAATAGTATATGGCACTAAAGCAGCCGTGCCAATGGAATTCCTAGTGCCAAGTCTCCACATTGCTATTGCATAAAAGCTAAGCTTGGAAGAGTCCCTTCAACATTGCCTGGACCATCTCCTTGCATTGGTGGATGAAGTTCGCCTCAAGAGTTTTTATGTCACCACAATCATTCAGAAAAGAAGGAAGAAATGGGTCGACCATCATTTCAAATTCTAGATGTTCAAAGAAGAAGATCTAATCCTGCTATTTCAGTCTCGCATGGGTCCACATCTTGGAAAACTGAAGCTCCAGTGGATAGGACCATTCTGCATCAAAAAGTTCTACGATGGCACTTTCCTTCTCGGATGCTCAATGGTGGCGAATGTTTCCAGAAGCCAGTCAATGGCTATTGCCTGACCATACCACGTGCCGATGCCACCAAATCCCTTTATTAAGGTGATAGAACCACCAATCCACTACCTGAGCATCCATCACCATCATGATGACACCCCTCTCCAAACAATCATGAAAGATTCGCCTCAAGTGCTCATCGACATGATACAGTCTAATCAAATATTTTTAATTGTTGCGCGCCAATGCTACATGGTAACTCTTTTTACCCCCCCTAAATTCAACTAATATGGGTGTATCTATTTGTTTGAATACAACACCCCTTCTCGCCCTAAGCCATAACCTTTTGCTTGCAAAACCACCTTTCGCCTGCAAAACCACCTTCTACATTTTCTCTCACCTTACACATGTTCTACACACAGCCATGAAGAATACCATATACATACCCAAAGCCAAACTCTTAACCTTAGAAAACCCAACCCCCATATCCAAAACTGAAGTACCACCTGTCTATACATCCACATCTCATGAGGCACAACATACTCCCGAAATCCAACAACCTGTAGTTTCTTGTTATGTCTCTAATTGCACAACCCGTAGTCACCATTACCCTAGAAAAGAAGCCACCACCTACGGCAGCAATCCTGGCCCTTGTAGAAGTTTCCATCATGAAGGATAATGTTTTGGTACCACCAGCCAAGATCTTTACAATGAAGGGAGAAGTCAAGGACAACCAAAAGGAGAACTGCCTTCTTTGCAACACTACAGATCAAAGAATGGGTTCTCAAAGCTCACTCCTAGCTATGCCAATAGCCAGCACGGTAGTTATAACTCTGCTCCTCCCAGAGATAATTACTTTGGTAACATAAGGCAAAGAAGCCAGCATTTTGAAAGATGGAGATATAGCAACAATGACACCAAAAGACCATGTACAAGACAACAGTATGATTCTGAAGTTCCTAACAATAGTAGTAACATGGAGGAACATGCAAACACAAGGCTCATATTTAAGGATCATGGGCAACTCCTCTACCTCCTATATTTGTGCTCCTACCCAAGGTTGCTGGAATAGCACTATAAGAGGCAGAGCCATCCTCTCCTAAGAGCATCACCTTGCACTCTGAAGTAATTAGTCAAGGTAGTAAAGCGGTAAAACAGAACTTGCCAACACTAAATCCGCAAATAGACACCTATCAACATGGGAACGTTGCGACTACTCCAATGCTCTCCAGAAGAACTACGACCAGTTATATGGCTAGCTAATCTCCATGATAATGCCCGACAAAGACCAATAGCAAACCACCAACCATAACACCACAGAGATCCTCGCTCACATCAAGCACGCTGGGAAGAAGTCAGTACTACCTCGTAATTTTTCTTCCAGAAGTTTGCTTTCAGGAAGTAATCCCAATGGAAGGCATTTGTCATCCTTTGCCTTCCGGATCAACTTATCTAAGATGTGCTTACTACCACAACATTTAGGATCCGGCATCTACAAATGCCGAACCAAAGATCATCACCGACTCTGGTTAGAACTTGCCCAAATGAAAGACATCTAACAGTCCGGAAGATGACAATTTTGTGGGTTTGAGTCGACATATTGGCAATCCGTCCCACCGAGTGTGCCAAGTGTTAGCCGTAGGCTAGTGTGAGCCATGGGCCAACAACAACTAGCACCACAGTAGCTACAGAGCCGCATGTTAGCACCACCAACTGTCAAGGCTCGCTTACTTTATTGCAGGAAATGACACTTCCTTAAACACTCAGCCGGTGCATCTTATCGTCACAGTACTAGTAGATATTGTAAGAAGGCACTATAAAAGGATGAACCTGTAGCCTTGCAAAGGTTGGCTGTTGATTGCATCATTTTTGTTTGGATTGATATAAGCAAGATCATTCCCTTTTTGCTCTCTCTCTCTCTCATGTACATTCATCTTCTTGCTACGTTTTTGTATATTTTAGTTCTGCTACATATATTATAGTCATCTGATAACATATCGTGTTTCATCAATGTTTTATTAAGCGGATAGCCCGATAGTGTTTAGTAATCTGTGTGCTATGTTTATTGCATTAGATCTGTAATTGTCTGGAGTATGCTGCGTGCATAACTAGTGAATCTTAGTAGGTTGTAGTGGGAATAAGTGGTTATATTCCCATGCCAACAGTTATTCTTGAGTATGATTCTCACACGGAACAAGATGATAGGGTACTTGAGGATGATGCAAAAAATTATATGGATTACAATGAGCGTGATGATCAAATCATGATTATGAGCCTAGTGCGGAGATTCCTTTTGATCCCGATGGAGCTCATAATGAGAGTTGTGATGATGGATTACCCACTACGTTGTGTGTTATGGATTCATCAAAGTGTAATGCTACCTTGTGTCCTCTCTCTAATGATGGATATGCCAATTGCATGGGTACAAATACCTTGAGACTCAAGGCTATAATAAATGGAAGGGTGGCACATGTGTTAGTAAATAGTGGTAGTACACATTGTTTTGTGAACTGGAATCATTGAACCACCTCAAGTTGTATCTAGCCTTGTCTTCTTTGCATATGGTTCAAGTGGCAAATGGATCAAAGGAGGGTTCTACAAAAGTTGATCTACAAAAGTTGATCTACTAGTGTTGGACATGGGGCTAATAGACATTGTGATGGGTTGCAATTGGCTATCCATACTTGGCACTTTTAACATGAATTTGTAGCAAAGTGTCACGAGTTTTATGCATGAATAAGGGTGTGTCACATTGAGGGGACCTTGATTTTCCAAGTACATATTGATTAATGGCACAAAAATCAAGAAGGAGCTCATGAAAATGGATTGTATTTATGTATTACAGCTTTGTAAAGATGAAGCTATTAGTGAGGATGAGAAAGTAATGCATGAGGGCATGGCTAAGCTTTTAGAAGAGTATAAAGAAGTGTTTCAAATGCCTAAAAGCCTACCACCAAACATAGATGTTGATTGGTATATTAAGCTTGAACCAAATGCAAAAGTAGTCAACAAGCCTCCATATAGACTCTCTATGGTGAAAAAAGATAAAGTAGCAATGCAAGTCAAAGAACTCTTAGATACGGAGTGGGTGGAACCAAGCCAATCACCATTTGCTTCACCTGTACTTTTGGTGAAGAATAAAAATGGGAAATTCCATATGTGCATTGATTATTGTGATCTTAACAAGGTCACCATCAAGTTCGGCGCCGTTTGGGCCACGATTGGAAATTTTTGCCATTTGGCACGCTCGTGCCAAATGGCAATTGAAAATTTTTGCCATTTGGCACGCTCGTGCATCTTTTTCGAGAACCTGGATTCGGACAGTTAGAAGTTCAGGATCTGGGACCCCATCAGAGAATGGACCACACGGACTTGTGCTAGGGAAGTTGCTCTATGTCCACATCAATCCGTGCACGGATTTGGGCATCGCAATCACTTCTCCCAGGGCATCAAAGTTGGGTCCCGGGGCGAAGATAGTGCAAAATCGCCATAACAAAGTTTCGGATCCGAAATGAGTCCGAATCGCATCTGAACACAACAAGAAAGATCCAGGTTGGTTGCCACACATTTGTCCATGCATGATTCGATTTTCATGCCTCTTCAGCGCCATTTGGGTACACTTGTTTATCTCCTTGGTTCTCGTCATGGCCTCTTCTTGGAGTAATTGGTTTTGTTGATTTGCATGGTACACAGCTAGATCAATGCATTCTAGCTCTACCACATGGTAGAGCTAGACCTCAAATGCAATTCTAGCTCCACCACATGATGGTAGAGCTAGACCTCAAAGCAGTCTAGCTCTACGATGTGGTCTAGGTTGGATACAGCTCTACCACGTGGTAGAGCTAGATCAAATGCAATTCTAGCTTCTTGGTTTTGTCATGTGTGTTAAGATTAAAGCTCGATGTCAGTGTGAGCCAGCTGCACTATGTGCTGGCATGTTAGGTAGCAGCATGTGTGAGACATAAATGATCGCGTCCAGCTGGTCATAGCATGTGGACATTAGCTAGGGTTAGATGTGTGTGGACACAACACATAGTGTGTCTAGTGTATTATGGATTATGGCTTTATGCACTGTGTGAGAAGGGAGATGGCTTCCCCTCTATGGTTAGGGTTTGTAATATATATTAGGGTTTGCTCCTGTGTGTGTGTGTCTCCTCTCCCTCTACCTGTTTTTCAACATGGTATCAGAGCCTTGTGCTGTCTATTAGGGTTTATGAGTGAGTGAGAGGCAAAGCTCAAACTCAAGTTTGTGCCTTAAGGCGAACTTCCATGTATGGGAGGCTTGAACTTAAGCTGGAGTCTAGATACAAGTTGTGCACTCATATGCCAGGGGTACACTAGTATATTGGACCCTTAAGGCCAAGTTCCATATAGGGAAAATCCGAACTTAAGCTAGAGCCTAGATCCAAGTTGTGCACTCATATGACAGGGGTACACCAGCATATAGAGACAAGGCTCAAGCTTAAGTTCGAGCCTTTAGGCCAAGTTTTATGTAGGAGAGGCTCGAACTTAAGCTGGAGCCTAGATCCAAGTTGTGCACTCATATGCTAGGGATACGCTAGCATAGATGGGCAAGGCTCCAACTCAAGTTGGAGCCTTAAGGCCATGTAAAGTTAAGCATGGAGAATGAGCCTTAACACATAAGTTCCATGTAGGGGAGATTCAATCTGAAGTTTGAGCCTTAAGGCTGGTGTACACTAACATCGAGAGCAAAGGATCCAACTCAAGTTCGAGCCTTAAGGTCGGGGTACACTAGCATGGAGAACAAAGGCTCAATCTGAAGTTCGAGCCTTAAGGCCGGGGTGCACTAGCATGGACAACAAAGGCTCAAACTCAATTTCGAGCCTTAAGACCGGGGTGCACTAGCATGGAGAGCTAAGGCTCAAACTCAAGATCGAGCCTTAAGGACGGGGTGCACTAGCATGGAGAACGAAGGCTCAATCTGAAGTTTGAGCATTAAGGCCGGGGTGTACTAGCATGGAGAGCAAAGGAGCAAAGGCTCAAACTCAAGTTCGAGCCTTAAGGCTGGGGTGCACTAGCATGGAGAGCAAAGGCTCAAACTCAAGCTCAAGCCTTAAGGCCGGGGTACACTAGCATGGAGAACAAAGACTCAATCTAGGTCGAGCCTTAAGGCCGGGGTACACTAGCATGGAGAACGAAGGCTCAATCTGAAGTTTGAGCCTTAAGGCCCGGGTGCACTAGCATGGAGAGCAAAGGCTCAAACTCAAGTTCGAGCCTTAAGGCCGGGGTGCACTAGCATGGAGAACGAAGGCTCAATCTGAAGTTCGAGCGTTAAGACCGGGGTGCACTAGCATGGAGAGCAAAGGAGCAAAGGCTCAGGATGGGTTGCACTAGCATGGAGAGCAAAGGCTCAAACTCAAGTTCGAGCCTTAAGGCCGGGGTGCACTAACATGGAGAACAAAGACTCAATCTAGGTCGAGCCTTAAGGCCGGGGTACACTAGCATGGAGAACGAAGGCTCAATCTCAAGTTCGAGCCTTATGCACTAGCATGGAGAGCAAAGGCTCAAACTCAATTTTGAGCCTTAAGACCGGGGTGCACTAGCATGGAGAGCAAAGGCTCAAACTCAAGCTTGAGCCTTAAGGCCGGGGTGCATTAACATGGAGAACAAAGAGTCAATCTAGGTCTAGCCTTAAGACCGGAGTACACTAGCATGGAGAACGAAGGCTCAATCTGAAGTTCGAGCCTTAAGGCCGGGGTGCGCTAGCATGGAGAGCAAAAGCTCAAACTCAAGTTCGAGCCTTAAGGCCGGGGTGCACTAGCATGAAGAACGAAGGCTCAATCTGAAGTTCGAGCGTCAAGGCCGGGGTGCACTAGCATGGACAGCAAAGGAGCAAAGGCTCAAACTCAAGTTCGAGCGTCAAGACCGAAGTGCACTAGCATGGAGAGCAAAGGAGCAAAGGCTCAAACTCAAGTTCGAGCGTCAAGACCGAAGTGCACTAGCATGGAGAGCAAAGGAGCAAAGGCTTAAACTCAAGTTCGAGCCTTAAGGCCGGGGTGCACTAGTGTGGAGAGCAAAAGCTCAAACTCAAGTTCGAGCCTTAAGGCCGAGGTGCACTAACATGGAGAACAAAGACTCAATCTAGGTTGAGCCTTAAGGCCGGGGTACACTAGCATGGAGAACGAAGGCTCAATCTCAAGTTCGAGCCTTATGCACTAGCATGGAGAGCAAAGGCTCAAACTCAATTTCGAGCCTTAAGACGGGGGTGCATTAGCATGGAGAGCAAAGGCTCAAACTCAAGTTCAAGCCTTTAAGGCCGGGGTGCACTAGCATGGAGAGCAAAGGCTCAAACTCAAGTTCGAGCCTTAAGGCCGGGGTGCACTAGCATGGAGAACGAAGGCTCAATCTGAAGTTCGAGCCTTAAGGCCGGGGTGCACTAGCATGGAGAGCAAAGGAGCAAAGGCTCAAACTCAAGTTTGAGCCTTAATGCCGGGTTGCACTAGCATGGAGAGCAAAGGAGCAAAGGCTCAACAAACTCAAGTTTGAGCCTTAACGCTGGGATGCACTAGCATGGAGAGCAAAGGCTCAAACTCAAGTTCGAGCCTTAAGGCCGAGGTGCACTAACATGGAGAACAAAGACTCAATCTAGGTCGAGCCTTAAGGCCGGGGTACATTAGCATGGAGAACGAAGGCTCAATCTCAAGTTCGAGCCTTATGCACTACCATGGAGAGCAAAGGCTCAAACTCAATTTCGAGCCTTAAGGCCGGGGTGCACTAGCATGGAGAGCAAAGGAACAAAGGCTCAAAGTCAAGTTCGAGCCTTAAGGCCCCGGCGGGGGTGCACTAGCATGGAGAGCAAAGGCTCAAACTCAAGTTCGAGCCTTAAGGCCGGGGTGCACTAGCATGGAGAACGAAGGCTCAATCTGAAGTTCGAGCCTTAAGGCCGGGGTGCACTACCATGGAGAGCAAAGGAGCAAAGGCTCAAACTCAAGTTCGAGCCTTAAGGTCAGGGTGCACTAGCATGGAGAGCAAAGGAGCAAAGGCTCAAACTCAAGTTCGAGCCTTAAGGCCGAGGTGCACTAGCATGGAGAGCAAAGGAGAAAAGGCTCAAACTCAACTTTGCGCCTTAACGCCGGGGTGCACTAGCATGGAGAGCAAAGGCTCAATCTCAAATTCGAGCCTTAAGGCCGGGGTGCACTAGCATGGAGAGCAAAGGCTCAAACTCAAGTTCGAGCCATAAGGGCGGGGAGCACTAGGCATTAAGGCCGGGGTGCACTAGCATTATGGTCGGGGTGCACTAGCATGGAGAACGAAGGCTCAATCTGAAGTTCGAGCCTTAAGGCCGGGGTGCACTAGCATGGAGAGCAAAGGAGCAAAGGCTCAAACTCAAGTTCGAGCCTTAAGGCCGGGGTGCACTAGCATGCAGAGCAAAGGCTCAAACTCAAGTTCGAGCCTTAAGGCCGGGGTGCACTAGCATGGAGAACGAAGGCTTAATCTGAAGTTCGAGCCTTAAGGCCGGGGTGCACTAGCATGGAGAGCAAAGGAGCAAAGGCTCAAACTCAAGTTCGAGCCTTAAGGCCGGGGTGCACTAGCATGGAGAGCAAAGGCTCAAACTCAAGTTCGAGCCTTAAGGCCGGGGTGCACTAGCATGGAGAGCAAAGGCTCAAACTCAAGTTCGAGCCTTAAGGCCGGGGTGCACTAGCATGGAGAACGAAAGGCTCAATCTGAAGTTTGAGCCTTAAGGCCGGGGTGCACTAGCATGGAGAGCAAAGGAGCAGAGGCTTAAACTCAAGTTCGAGCCTTAAGGCCGGGGTGCACTAGCATGGAGAGCAAAGGCTCAAACTCAAGTTCGAGCCTTAAGACCGGGGTGCACTAGCATGGAGAACGAAGGCTCAATCTGAAGTTCGAGCCTTAAGGCCGGGGTGCACTAGCATGGAGAACGAAGGCTCAATCTGAAGTTCGAGCCTTAAGGCCGGGGTGCACTAGCATGGAGAGCAAAGGCTCAATCGAGCCTTAAGGCCGGGGTGCACTAGCATGGAGAACGAAGGCTCAATCTCAAGTTCGAGCCTTAAGGCCGGGGTGCACTAGCATAGAGAACGAAGGCTCAATCTGAAGTTCGAGCCTTAAGGCCAGGGTGCACTAGCATGGAGAGCAAAGGCTCAAACTCAAGTTTGAGCCTTAAGGCCGGGGTGCACTAGCATGGAGAACGAAGGCTCAATCCAAAGTTCAAGCCTTAAGGCCGGGGTGCACTAGCATGGAGAGCAAAGGAGCAAAGGCTCAAACTCAAGTTTGAGCCTTAAGGCTGGGGTGCACTAGCATGGAGAGCAAAGGCGCAAACTCAAGTTCGAGCCTTAAGGCCGGGGTGCACTAGCATGGAGAACGAAGGCTCAATCTGAAGTTCGAGCCTTAAGGCCGGGGTGCACTAGGCATGGAGAGCAAAGGAGCAGAGGCTCAAACTCAAGTTCGAGCCTTAAGGCCGGGGTGCACTAGCATGGAGAGCAAAGGCTCAAACTCAAGTTCGAGCCTTAAGGCCGGGGTGCACTAGCATGGAGAACGAAGGCTCAATCTGAAGTTCGAGCCTTAAGGCCGGGGTGCACTAGCATGGAGAACGAAGGCTCAATCTGAAGTTCGAGCCTTAAGGCCGGGGTGCACTAGCATGGAGAGCAAAGGCTCAAACTCAAGTTTGAGCCTTAAGGCCGGTGTGCACTAGCATGGAGAACGAAGGCTCAATCTCAAGTTCGAGCCTTAAGGCCGGGGTGCACTACCATGGAGAGCAAAGGAGCAAAGGCTCAAACTCAAGTTCGAGCCTTAAGGTGAACTGGCATGGAGAGCAAAGGCCTCAAACTCAAGTTCGAGCCTTAAGGCCGGGGTGCACTAGCATGGAGAACGAAGGCTCATCAATCTGAAGTTCGAGCCTTAAGGGCGGGGTGCACTAGCATGGAGAGCAAAGGAGCAAAGGCTCAAACTCAAGTTCGAGCCTTAAGGCCAGGGTGCACTAGCATGGAGAGCAAAGGCTCAAACTCAAGTTCGAGTCTTAAGGCCGGGGTGCACTAGCATGGAGAACGAAGGCTCAATCTGAAGTTCGAGCCTTAAGGCCGGGGTGCACTAGCATGGAGAGGAGAGAAGCAAAGGCTCAAACTCAAGAGCCTTAAGACCGGGGTGCACTAGCATGGAGAGCAAAGGCTCAAACTCAAGTTCGAGCCTTAAGGCCGGGGTGCACTAGCATGGAGAACGAAGGCTCAATCTGAAGTTCGAGCCTTAAGGCCCGGGGTGCACTAGCATGGAGAGCAAAGGAGCAAAGGCTCAGAGTGAAGTTCGAGCCTTAAGGCCGGGGTGCACTAGCATGGAGAGCAAAGGCTCAAACTCAAGTTCGAGCCTTAAGGCCGGGGTGCACTAGCATGGAGAAAGAAGGCTCAATCTGAAGTTCGAGCCTTAAGGTCGGGGTGCACTAGCATGGAGAGCAAAGGAGCAAAGGCTCAGAGTGAAGTTCGAGCCTTAAGGCCGGGGTGCACTAGCATGGAGAGCAAAGGCTCAAACTCAAGTTGGAGCCTTAAGGCCGGGGTGCACTAGCATGGAGAACGAAGGCTCAATCTGAAGTTCGAGCCTTAAGGCCAGGGTACACAGCATAGAGAGCAAAGGAGCAAAGGCTCAAACTCAAGTTCGAGCCTTAAGGCCGGGGTGCACTAGCATGGAGAGCAAAGGCTCAAACTCAAGTTCGAGCCTTAAGGCTAGCATGGAGAACGAAGGCTCAATCTGAAGTTCGAGCCTTAAGGCCGGGGTGCACTAGCATGGAGAGCAAAGGCTCAAACTCAAGTTCGAGCCTTAAGGCCGGGGTGCACTAGCATGGAGAACGAAGGCTCAATCTGAAGTTCGAGCCTTAAGGCCGGGGTGCACTAGAATGGAGAGGAAAGGAGCAAAGGCTTAAACTCAAGTTCGAGCCTTAAGGCCGGGGTGCACTGGCATGGAGAGCAAAGGCTCAAACTCAAGTTCGAGCCTTAAGGCCGGGGTGCACTAATATGGAGAACAAAGACTCAATCTAGGTCGAGCGTTAACACATAAGCTCTATGTAGGGGGCAAATGGGGGGAACCCTTGTCATTTAGATTATTTAATGTGAACAAAGATCAGTTTTACAGGTTCTCGACATATGTGAAGATACAAAAGAGAGCAGCAAGAAGTGCAAACAATCTATGACAAGAACGATTGACAAATGGCACACTTAGCGTGCAATCAAGTAAGCATTTATATTGATATAGACAATCAATTAAAGGACTTACTTGTTGCGTAAAGTATTCAATTAGATGAGGGAACACACGAAACGTAGATGGACGCACGAAAGTCTCCGCACAGACGTGACAGATGCTTGAAGTCTCCGATGGCGTGTGGGCGTGATAGTTTTGTAGGAAACAGAGGTCGAAACCAACGCAGATTGCAGAAGAAGAACCTGTTTGAAACGCAGGAGGATGTAGGGCTGAGCGAGTACTTCAGAGACAAGAAACAGAGATGATTATTGCATACGATGGAGATTACCAGCAGTGTAATGGAATTTCAAAGTCAGGCGCCGAGCAGGCAGTTAGGGGGAAATTTAAAATTGGGGTGCGGGCGCCGAGTGGGGGGAAAATTTGAAATTCAAATTCAAATTTGATGGAAATTTGAAATTCAAATTTCAAATGGAGAGGGGCGAAATTGGGGCACGAGCGCCGAGCGAGGGAAAATTTGAAATTCAAATTTGAATCTGGTGGAACAAATGGAGAGGGGGAAAATTTGAAATTCAAATGGGAGGGGGGGCGGGGCGCTGGTGATGGCGGGGGAAAAATTGAAATTCAAATTTCAAATGGGAGGGGGGGCGGGGCGCTGGTGATGGCAAGAGAAAGGGGGGCGGTTTGCAATGGGAGGGGGGCTAGCGATGGCGAGGCTGCGAGAGGCGTCGATGGGGAGAGGAAGGTGATAGTGTGGCTGCAGGGAGAGGCAGGGGGGCTGGCGTGGCTGCTCTACGAGAGGGAGAGGAAGGGGGGGCAGTTTGCAATGGCGATCTGCAAGGGAGGGGGGCTAGCGATGGCGAGGCTGCGAGAGGCGTCGATGGGGAGAGGAAGGTGATAGTGTGGCTGCATGGAGAGGCAGGGGGGCTGGCGTGGCTGCTACGAGAGGGAGAGGAAGGGGGCGATGGCGAGAGGCAGGGGGCTGCTGCGACTGCTGCAAGAGGGAGAGGAAGGGGGCATGGATGGCGATGGGTCTGCTGCGAGAGGGAGAGGAAGGGGGCGATGGCGAGAGGCAGGGTGCTGCTGCAAGAGGGAGAGGAAGGGGGCGATGGCGAGAGGCAGGGGGCTGCTGCGACTGCTGCGAGAGGGAGAGAAAGGGGCGTGGATGGCGATGGGGCTGCTGCGAGAGGGAGAGGAAGGGGGCATGGATGGCGATGGGGAGAGAGGGGGGCTACTGCGAGAGGGAGAGGAAGGGGGTGGCTGCCTGCGAGAGGGATGGTGATGTGGTGATGGGGGAGGCGTGGCATGGATGGCCAGAGGAAGGTGAAGGTGTGGCTGCGAGCCCTATGAATTGATGTATTGGATACTACAATCAACGGCTCTGATCAATTGATACTTCTTGTACAATCAACGGGGGGCGCAGGCTTTGTCATGCAGAAAGGAATTTCGATTTCGATTCCCCAAGCCCAAGCCCAAGCCCAGGCCCAGGCCCCAGGTCCCAGGTCTTTTGATTATAGTTAGTTTCAGTTTTGTTTATATACCCTTCTTCACCCACACCCCACTTGTTTTCTGGGATTATTCTAGCTTCCCTCTCTATTCCTACTTGCTTGTGTAATAGACAAGGCTCAAACTCAAGTTTGAGCCTTGAGCTTGAGCTTGAGATTTCTTCTTTTCTTCCCTTTTTTCCCATATATCCAAATATACTTTCTAGCTTCCCTCTCTATTCCTACTTGCTTGTGTAATAGACAAGGCTTAAACTCAAGTTTGAGCCTTGAGCTTGAGCTTGAGATTTCTTCTTTTCTTCCCTCTTTCCCCATATACCCAAATATACTTTCTAGCTTCCCTCTCTATTCCTACTTGCTTGTGTAATAGACAAGGCTCAAACTCAAGTTTGAGCCTTGAGCTTGAGCTTGAGATTTCTTCTTTTCTTCCCTCTTTCCCCATATACCCAAATATACTTTCTAGCTTTTCTCTCTATTCCTACTTGCTTGTGTAATAGACAAGGCTCAAACTCAAGTTTGAGCCTTGAGCTTGAGCTTGGAGCTTGAGCTTGAGATTTCTTCTTTTCTTCCCTCTTTCCCCATACACCCAAATATACTTTCAGCTTTCTACAACTTTACTTTCAGCTTCCTAGAAGCGAACTAGCATCCGCGGGTGAGGCTCAAACTTTTGTTGGAGGAGCCTACCCTTCTAGCTAACATATGCAAACTAATATATTATGCAAGTGAGGATGATAAATTTAACTGGAGCCTCCTAACAAACTAACATATGATGGTGAGGCTCATGAAGCCTCCTACTAACAACCTAGCATTAGATGGATGGAGCCTAGCCTCCTAGCAAACTAGCATTGATAGGTGAGATTCAAACTTTGGTTGGAGCCTAAACTCATGTTGAGATTGAATTACATTTATAGTTCTGTGTACTACCGTAAAAACATCGCTTTAATCTTTCTTATTGAGATCTTGATTTTCTCAGGGATTGGAGGGTCTAAAACAAGGTGCTTCAGTGTTTCTCATTGATGGTTCTGCAAAGGAAGGCATGCGGGGTTATTCATTCCATTGATGCATCTCAAACATGTGGTTTTTAATTCATTGGTGAGACATGTACAGTAATACATGTTCAACAAAGCTTTGATGACACATTTCTCATTCCATTTGCCACAATGGATGCAAGAACAATGTCTCAAGCAGTTGGAAGCATCATCAAATGGCCATTGGTCAACCTTGTTATGGACAAAGACATTACTAATACCAAAGAGGATAATTTTGCAAAACTTCTTGTTGATCAAGAAGATCACTTTATAGATAGGGAGAGCTAGAAAGAGAAAAGTGTCATCCTCTAGGATGATAAAACTTGGCAATGGAGTAGGTATTGCTGGTCCACCCATACGAGGCTATAAATTATAGAGAACTAGGGGAGAGTAGCTTGGATGACAACAGATCTACAAAACTTGGCAATGGAGTAGGTATTGCTGGTCCACCCATACGAGGCTATAAATTGTAGAGAATTAGGGGAGAGTAGCTTGGGTGTCATTATAGAAGGATCTTTGCATCCAAGTTCATCAGCTTGTGTTTCAGGTCTGAATTTGGTTAGTTTGCCGATCATGCAACTCACATTTGAGAATGGTGAACCATTAGTGAAGGACACAGAATCTTCTTCTATTGATGAGGGTATTCAAGATCACTTCACGCAAAAAAATATTGACAGCCCACACGATGCCCCAAAGCCCTTTGGCTACCAGCAAATTACGGATCATGAAACTCCAGAGGGAGTAGTTAGATCCATCCAGAGTGCACGATACACATTTGTACAAGATTGCATGGGCATGGCCTATAGACAAGGTCAAGATAACGAGTGCTTTGAAGGTTTGTAGTAAAGCATGGTATGTAATGCATGGCATTGGTAAGTCAACGTTCTATAGGCTCAGAAAGAAGTTCTTGAATGGTGCATGTAATGTCAGTCATGGCAACAGTGGGATAATACGGAAGGGCATGACACATGTTGAGATGGCAAAATCAATCATACAGGGCTTCATAGATAATAATGCCGATCAAATGCCACATAGGTCAAGGACAACTATGCATGGAGCTCGCAAGACCCAACGTGTTCTACCAGCAATGTACAAATAGGTGGACATATTGTGTGAAGTGAATGACACACTTGTCTCATTCGAATTCCGGCCACCACTGTCACAACCATCATTCTCTCAAGATTGTGGAACACAGAGTTCAAAATAGTTAGTTTATCAAAAACCAACACCTTCTCAAAATGCGACATTTGTATGGCAATCAAGGTCAAGTTGGAATCAACAAAAAATCAAGAGGAGCGTGCTAGATACATGGCACAAAGAAGGGCACACATGTTGCAGCAAATGAGTTGTAGAAATCTATAGTATGCTTGGAGGAGATCTTCCGAAATGAACCCAAATAGGTATTTGTGTATTATACATGATAAGATGGACCAGAGCAAGACTGCCATACCACAAATTAAACCAGTTCCTAAATCTCTCAATGGGGTTGAGAGGCTTCTAGTATCCTTAAGAGGAATGCTGACTCATGGTGGACATGGACAAACAGCTTATGGTCACTTTGCCTTGGGGTTATGGCCAAGTGATCCCAACTTCACAATTTCATCTCTCTCAAAATGTTTTAGAAACTTAGAAAGAGAACAACACATGTATGGTGACTTGAGCTCACAAAACTCAGATGCAGAACCACGAACAGATCTTTTTTATTGTGTTTTGTCTACTATGGCCCTGTATTAGCATATGGAAGTGCTAAAGGAGAGAAATGCATATTGTAAGCAGAGCATTGAGGATGCACATGCAGAGACACATGTAGAAACAAATGTGGATACAGAGGGAAATTGTTCTTCACATATGCAGTCAGTCTTTCATATGGAAGTGCTAAAGGAGAGAAACACATATTGCAAGCAGAGCATTGAGGATGCAGATGCAGAGACACATGTAGAAACAAATGTGGATACAGAGGGAAATTGTTCTTCACATATGCAGTCAGTCTTTCATATGGAAGTGCTAAAGGAGAGAAATGCATATTGCAAGCAGAGCATTAAGGATGCAGATGCAGAGACACATGTAGAAACAAATGTGGATACAGAGTAGTCAGTCTTTCATACTAACACATATGTGCAGGATAGGGGCAATGTCAATGCCTCAAGTTTAATGCCATCAAATTCAAGGACATTTTTCAAGAGATTGCCAAGGACGTTGTTATTGCAACTTGACAATTGTGGTTCTGAAAATAAGAATCGTTATGTATTTGCCACCCTTTGAGTATGTTAAGGAAAATGAGAAGGTTGTGGAGGGCTTAAAAAACATGTCAATTGGTGGAAAGAGCACTTGCAAGAGAAAGGAGACCAAAGTGATTATGCTAAGTGGATCAATCCAGTCCTTGCCTATTGGGAGAATCTTATGCTAAACATGCAGACCCCTACTAGTGCAAGGGAAGACATTGGATTTCATGACTTTTGGCCAAGGAGTGTATGCAAAAAAGCTGAGCGTCTTAACCTTCAAGTGGAGGATGATGTAGATGAAAGGTTTGATGTAAATGAGGACCATTATTGTGGTCCAATGTGCAACAGACCTGCTGAAGAGTTCAACCCGACTCTTGATGTGTCTAAAGGAGATTTTGTGCTTCTACAACCTTGTGATGCAAATTACCCAATATGGTTGGGAGTGACAACAAGTGATGTTGATCAAAACAACTCCTCGATAAACTACCTACAAGTTCAAATACAATATTGGGCACCAATTTCAAAGAAGAAGAATGCAAGTGATGTGGAGGTTTATAAGGATTGCTGGAACAAGTATTGGCGAGAGAACAGAAATGATCCTCAGCGCTGGGAAGACACTAACTGCATCATTTGGGCATGGAAGCCCAAGGGTAGACGACTTCCAGAGAAAATCAAGATTCCAAAGGCTATAATACTCAAGGCCAAACAGAATCAATTGAATCAACATGAAAGTGAGGCACCATCACATGTCAGTGCAGTTGAGCAAGTTAGCACATGGGCAACTAGCTTCGTAATCTTTTAGCAATGTTGTATGAAGCTACCAAACTCATAGTTAAATCATTATTCAGATTGTAAGGCTTTCTTAAGCTTTTAAATTTATGGTTCACCCATTGTTTAAGAACTTTGATTCAATACAGATGGTGATCTTTTTAATTCTATCACCTAGTCTTTCTTACAACTTAAAGTTACATTGAATATCCTTTCTTTGTTAAAGTTTCTGTGTTTGATGGTCAACTAGAGGCTATGTGATATAAACAAACTTAATTCTTGGTGTGCATGTGTGTGTGTGTGTGCAGGCAAATTTACATCCCACCAACATCATATATACTTGTTACAAATGTACAATAGTACATAAATCGTATCGCATTATTCAAATGCTTGTTGAGAACATCCAATAATAAATCTTGCATATTGCACAGTAAACATTGTATTGGATCTAACAAAGAATTGTCCCAAAATTGTGCACTTGATTTATGTGGTAGAGCAAGAATGCATCGATCTAGCTGTGCTCCATACACATGAACAAAACCAATTACTCCAAGAAGAGACCTACTTCACATGACAAGAACCAAGGAGCTAGAATTGCATTTGATCTAGCTCTACCATGAGGTAGAGCTGTATTCTACCTAGACCACATCGTAGAGCTAGAATGCTTTGAGGTCCAGCTCTACCATGTGGTGGAGCTAGAATTGCATTTGAGGTCTAGCTCTACCATGTGGTAGAGCTAGACTTCATCGAATTTAATCGGCTGAGGTTGAATGTAACTGTGGTAGAGCTGTATTCTACCTAAACCACATTGTAGAGATAGAATGCTTTGAGGTCTAGCTCTACCATGTGGTGGAGTTAGAATTGCATTTGAGGTCTAGCTCTACCATGTGGTGGAGCTAGAATCGTAGAGGTAAAAAGCTTTGAGATCTAGCTTTACCATGTGGTGGAGTTAGAATTGCATTTGAGGTCTAGCTCTACCATGTGGTGGAGCTAGAATCGTAGAGGTAAAAAGCTTTGAGGTCTAGCTCTACCATGTGGTAGAGCAAGAATGCATCGATCTAGCTGTGTTCCATACACATCAACAAAACCAATTACTCCAAGAAGAGACCTACTTCACATGACAAGAACCAAGGAGCTAGAATTGCATTTGATCTAGCTCTACCACGTGGTAGAGCTATATTCTACCTAGACCACATCATAGAGCTAGAATGCTTTGAGGTCAAGCTCCACCATGTGGTCGAGCTAGAATGCAATCTTCTAGCTCTACCATGTGGTAGAGCTAGACTTCAATGAATGTAACAAACTCAAGTTTGTGCCTTAAGCATGTATGGGAGGCTTGAACTTAAGCTGGAGTCTAGATACAAGTTGTGCACTCATATGCCAGGGGTACACTAGTATATTGGAGCCTTAAGGCCAAGTTCCATATAGGGAAAATCCGAACTTAAGCTAGAGCCTAGATCCAAGTTGTGCACTCATATGACAGGGGTACACCAGCATATAGAGACAAGGCTCAAGCTCAAGTTCGAGCCTTTAGGCCAAGTTTTATGTAGGAGAGGCTCGAACTTAAGCTGGAGGCTAGATCCAAGTTGTGCACTCATATGCTAGGGATACGCTAGCATAGATAGGCAAGGCTCCAACTCAAGTTGGAGCCTTAAGGCCAAGTTCCATGTAAAGTTAAGCATGGAGAATGAGCCTTAACACATAAGTTCCATGTAGGGGAGATTCAATCTGAAGTTCGAGCCTTAAGGCTGGTGTACACTAGCATCGAGAGCAAAGGATCCTCGAGCCTTAAGGTCAGGGTACACTAGCATGGAGAACGAAGGCTCAATCTGAAGTTCGAGCCTTAAGGCCGGGGTGCACTAGCATGGACAACAAAGGCTCAAACTCAATTTCGAGCCTTAAGACTAGGGTGCACTAGCATGGAGAGCAAAGGCTCAAACTCAAGTTCGAGCCTTAAGGCCGGGATGCACTAGCATGGAGAGCTAAGGCTCAAACTCAAGATCGAGCCTTAAGGACGGGGTGCACTAGCATGGAGAACGAAGGCTCAATCTGAAGTTTGAGCATTAAGGCCAGGGTGTACTAGCATGGAGAGCAAAGGAGCAAAGGCTCACGCCTTAAGGCCGGGGTGCACTAGCATGGAGAGCAAAGGCTCAAACTCAAGCTCGAGCCTTAAGGCCGGGGTACACTAGCATGGAGAACAAAGACTCAATTTAGGTCGAGCCTTAAGGCCGGGGTACACTAGCATGGAGAACGAAGGCTCAATCTGAAGTTTGAGCCTTAAGGCCGGGGTGCACTAGCATGGAGAGCAAAGGCTCAAACTCAAGTTTGAGCCTTAAGGCCGCGGTGCACTAGCATGGAGAACGAAGGCTCAATCTGAAGTTCGAGCGTTAAGACCGGGGTGCACTAGCATGGAGAGAAAAGGAGCAAAGGCTCAAACTCAAGTTCGAGCCTTAAGGCTGGGGTGCACTAGCATGGAGAGCAAAGGCTCAAACTCAAGTTCGAGCCTTAAGGCCGGGGTGCACTAACATGGAGAACAAAGACTCAATCTAGGTCGAGCCTTAAGGCCAGGGTGCACTAACATGGAGAACAAAGACTCAATCTAGGTCGAGCCTTAAGGCCAGGGTACACTAGCATGGAGAACGAAGGCTCAATCTCAAGTTCGAGCCTTATGCACTAGCATGGAGAGCAAAGGCTCAAACTCAATTTTGTGGCTTCTACTAGAAAATCAATCTTCTAGCTCTACCATGTGGTGGAGCTAGAATGCAATCTTCTAGCTCTACCATGTGGTACACATCACAAACTTGAGTTTGAGCTTCTTCTGAAGTTATGTGATGTGTATATAAAGTCAAAGCTACAGGTTGGATCAAAGAAGATTGATTTTCCAGTAGAAGCAAGGCAATATGTGGAGTGGAATATCAGCCTTAGCAAAGAAAGTTTAACCTTGTCCTTGGATCTTCCTTGGTGTATTTATGCTGTGAGTCTTCCATTCGACGGGAGTTACTACTTGAAGCGCCACCTCAACAATCCAATTTCCATTGGGTTATGTGTTCTGGATAACACTGAAGATTTGGGAAGAAATATGCATTGGGATGTGGAATCATTTTGTAATCTTTTGAACGGCATTATGATCATTATAGCAACTGGTAGATCTTTGCCATCCCAATATGTGTTGCTTACCTTTCTAAATATTACAGATTTTATTCACTTGTAAAATGCTTTAAAAAATTTGAGTGGCATAGCAAAGGAACAGTATAATGGGGCATTGCATTTTCAACGTGACAACTGATGCATTGGTGCAATAGAGTTCTTCACATCCTTAGTGTTTTTCGACGTGACAACCGATGCATTGGTGCAATAGAGTTCTTCACATCCTTAGTGTTTTTCAGCAAGGGAGATGCCTTTCAAGGACTAGGAGATGTTCCTGATCCAGGTACACAAGCGACAATATTGGATACTGGACTTCTTGATATAGATAATGAAGATGTTAAAACTATCCCAGACATTGAGTTTCTAAGAATCAAGAAGAATCTTTTGATCAAGCAATGTATTCGAAAGTATTGCAGAGAAGGCTGTAAGCTTGTTGATCTTTTTAGTAATGGCTATATCGTCGAGCTAGGGCTAGCACTAAATAAGGAAGTGATTTGCCTAGTGGAGAGTATTGAAGATCAAAGAAAGATGGGAACAAGGCTTCTTGACTTTGCAAAGTCAAGAAATGAGCAACCAATTTTGCCTATTACTAACAATCCAAGGAATACCATAGAAAGATCGAGACATGGTGAAGTTCGTTCAGCTAGAGATTTTTTGGATTTTGAAGATAGTATGTAACTTCTTAATGGGATTTCCTTGTATCTTCAATACTTTGATTTCGTGATGTTTTGACTTGTTATATCCTTGGTTCATTTTTTAGTAGTATTTAGTTCTTTTGATTTTATACAATGCTTTTATTATTTTTGTAGCTCTCTCCAAATTGGGCTTTGGAATCTAGAATCACCAAGTTATGGATCCTAACATGTTCATTTTGACAAATTCACTTTTTACATAACCAATTGGTGAATTTGGAAAGCCTACTTAGTGGTCGCACAATGGCCAGCTGGTGAATCTGAAAATCTTGCTTATAAATATAAGATGATAGAGCTAGAGATCCTCTCATTTACTTCAATCCTACCCTATGGTAGATCTAGATTTCAATAGGTCTACATTTTGGTGAAGCTAGCTACCTCTTCAAAGTGGTGGACCAAGAATCCATTAAAGTCTACCTACCTCTTCAAAGTGATGGAGCTAGGCCAATGCACCCCCCCAAAGACAGTTTTTGCAGAGCATCCATTTAAGTCAAGCTCTACCATCATATGGTAGAGCTAGGCTAATGCATTTCTAGCTCCACCACATGGTAGAGCTAGTGCAATTCTAGCTCCTTGGTTCTTGTCACGCGCGATGAGCTAGAACCCATTGAAGTCATGAAAGCCTACTGGCTCCACCCATAAAGAAGCTATCTTGATCCCCAACTCAACCATGTGGTAAGCAAGACTTATAAATTCTAGCTCTACCATATGGAAAATCTAAAACATCTAAAATTTTAGCTTTACCATATAGTTGAGTGGTTTTGTGTTTCTCACCTCCACCTACCCTTGGAGCTCAAGGGTGGATCTCAAGGCCTACTTCCAACAAGAGCTCCCTTGCAAACTGGCTCTACCAAACGGTAGAGCTAGAATAATGGGTGTATTTGGAAATCCATTTTAAACCCTCCAATTCTAGAGTGAGTAAGTAGAATTGATAATTGGTAGCCAAACATGATTTCTTTTTAGATTACACCAATAAACATGTGTTAAGAGTGAGTGTTACAATTGTAAATTCTTTTTAGATTACACCAAAAAACATGTGTTAAGAGTGAGTGTTACAATTGTAAATTCTTTTAGTTTGAAAGATTGTTGAGTCAATGTTACTTTTTTTTCTTTTAGATCCCGAAATTGAGATAGTAGCACCAAGTGAAGTAGCTACGGAATGCCACAATCAAACTGTAGATGAGAGCTTTTCCCACACATTCAGTGATGTCCATCCAGAAGGTTTAAAGACAAATGCTGACAATGAAATTGGGGTACCTAAATCTCTAACAAATGAAGCAATGGGTGAGAGTTTCCAGCCCGAAGAAGAAGTACCAAGAAGTACCGACACTGCTATCTCCAAGAAATCAGTGTTGACAATTGTGTTGGACCTGAATGGTCTACTACTGAAACGTTGTCAACAACAACCATCTTCAATACATGAAACTATTCAAATGGATTTAAAACTATATATTGTATTAAGGCCAGGATGTATCCAATTCTTGAAGATTTTATTAAAAAATATTAATGTTGGGATCTGGTCAACAGCGACAGAGAGTAATGTTCTTCAAATATTGAGAATATTACAAGACAGAGCAGGAGAGATATTGTCTTTTTTTGTAGTTTGGGCTCAAGAGGCTTGCGAGAAGGATAAAAGTGGTAAAATAGCTAGACCTGATAATCCAACAGTTAAGGCAATGTTCAAGCCATTGTTAAAAATCGCTTATTGATGATTCTCCATACAAGAGATGTGCTTCTCCAGATAATAATTGTATATATCCTGCAAAGTTTAATGAAGAAAAGATGGTCGACAATATTCTCATTGATGAGCTGCTCCCTTACTTATTGCAGCTTGATGAGAGTGAAGATGTGCGTGAGATCATTGGCTCTAATTGCTACGGACAACCTCCAGTATCCAATGAAAATGAATACAAAGGTGTGGTAGATTTTTGGAGAAAGCGCAATTTAAATTGGTCACAGAAGACAATCTACACTGATAGGCTACCACTATCAGAAATTCTACAAAAGTTTGTTGACAATGAAGAGGTATTAGCGAGACAATATGAAAACAAAAGAGAAGAGATAATAGAAATTATGGCAAAAGAACGAGTCAGTATTACTAGCATGAGGGGACCACAAGTGATTTCTCTAGCTAGAAAATTGGGTTCTACCACAACGCAGTTGAAGGTAGCCAATGCAAGGGCTTTCATAAACAAGGTGTTAAATGAGTACAATCTTCTCCAACGGGATATAAATAACTAAGGTACTACCCAGCATAAATGATAATTATAACCAAATACATGATTTTATACAACAATTTTGTATTCATAACAATGAAGAAACTTAATTTATGATGGTTTCTTGCAGATTTATTTCAAGGATATAGCTCTTCCACATCACCACATGGTTGAGTTGGACTTCAAACCATTCTAGTTCTACCATGGGGTCTAGCTAAAATATTTTGATACAGCTCTACCACATGCTAGAGCTGGACTTCAAATATTATTTCTAATTTTGCCATGGGATCGAGCTAGAATACTTTGATATAGCTCTATCACATGGTAGAACTAGATTTAAAAATATTCTAGCCCTACCACATGGTTGAGCTAGAACAGTGCATTCTAGCTCTACCACGTGGTTGATCTAGATCAATGCATTCTAATTTTACCACATTCGGATACCTGCTAGCACATTTTGTCGCATCTTTTTAGAATCAAATGGAAAGAGTCTTTGCATCTTGGGTCATTTTGTAATGCAACTAAAGTCAACATTTTGGAACAGTATATAGTTTAATGTTAGCATGCATAGTCACATTTGTTTTGTAATTGTTTAAAATCTATCTTTGCATAAGAGTAGTTGTAACATGCCTTCCCCCACATGCCCACCTTTATCATTAAGCATGCTCATTTTTTCCAGGTCATGTGATTGATTCTAATTGGCAGAGGCGACTTCTTCGTCACACAGAGCATTAGTACGTCACATGTCCAAGAAAATCCAGTGTACAAAGACAGTTGGTTCAGCTCCGTCTTGACCGTCTACAGGAAATTGATGCAAGGTTGCGCTTTGTGCATCCCTCTGAGGGGGTTATCATACTGACATGATATTTGTCAGACCCAATATGCATACCCCTATGCAAAGCGGATGATAGGAGGGCTATTATTCTAAACCTCAATGGTTTGTTGTGCCATGTTGTCGAAACCCAATATGATGAGAAGGATCCTCCTTATAGAGCAACGAGTTGGTAAAATACCCAATTAACAAATATCGTTATGTCCTATGTCACAAGGATGCACATGAGTTCTTAGATTGGTGTATTCAATTCTTTTATGTTTTTATTTGGAGCGCATGTAGGAGAACTAAGCTCTCTGGAATAATTGACACAATATTTCCACAACAAAAGCCCAAGTTTGCAGGTGTTCTCTCACAAGAGCATTGTTCAAAATCCACATGGGTTGTGCAGAATAGACAAGTTTTCTTTAAAAAGCTTGAGACCTTTTGGGGTCTCCATCCTTTGTACAACAAGAAAAATACATTGATAATTGATGATAGCTACTGTAAGGTGTTTAAGAATGAGCGAGGAACCTGGTTAATAGTCCCAGAATTGTACCATCAACCTTCCAAGGAAAGGTATAGTTTTTTGACAGAAGATTTAAGAAATTGGTTGTTTTTATGGCTACAGAATGAAGATCGGCAAGAGTATACATGGGATAATGCCTTTGAAGAAAAACCTAACCAATTCTCAGATGATGTGATGAAGAAATGGCTTGAAGAAGAGAAATTGGAAGTAGAGAATAGGAAAAAGGCAGAGGTGTGGAAGCGACAGCAGGAGGCTGATGCTGAGGCAGAGAGGCAGGAACAACTTGAAATTCAAAGAAAGCAACGAGAGGAGGCTGAAGCTGAGGCAGAGAGGCAAGCAGAGAGTGAAAATCAAGCAAAGCAACAAGAGGAGGCATCATGAAAGTAATACACCACCATGAAGCTCATTTTGTTTGTCCCTAATATAATCAAATATAGAGGATGCAAGTAATTTGGCCTTTTTTTAATGTAATAAAAAGCCATATATTGAAATATGACATTGTAATCAGGCCTCTTATGGAGCATACTGTTCAAATGTTTGCCTTTGCAAAGCATTGAACAAATTCTAGCACAAGCAATAAATTCATGTTCATTTACAATGTCTTATTATAATTGAGTCATAAATGAAGTGCATCCTTCTCTAAGGGGACTCCTTTTATCCTTTTATCTTTTGGTCAAACTTTGCAAATTATTATTTTTTTAGTAAGAGTAGGTGAAGACTTTTAACTATCATTTTGACAAAGGTCATCCTACTGCAAGGAGACTCTTTCTATCTTTAGTAATGTTAATTTGTAGTAGTTGTGTATATAAGGAAACTTTCACCATGTCAAATTATAAATTCTTGTTTCAAATTATTTAGTATTTGTTCATTACAATGCAGTCTTAAAATTGGAGAGTGCATCCTACTCTAAGGGGACTCTCAATATACAATCTCTTGTATCAATGTTTTTACTTGGGGGTCTAGGTTGAACAAATGGTAGATCTTGGTTCTTTCAATGCGTTCTTGCTCCACGTGGTAGAGCTAGCTCAGAATTCTATGGTAGAGCTAGAATCCCTTAAAATCAAGCTCCACCATATGGGATGGTAGAGCTAGAATTCTATTTCTATATCTACCATGTGGTGGAGCTACCATCCATTGAAGTCTAGCTGTATAATTTCATGGAGCTAGCTAGCTCCACCATGTGGTATCTTATTGAGCTCTAGCTCCACCATGTGGTGGAGGTAGCAGCCATGGTCTCTTCATGGAATTTTGGCCTTACTACATGGTGGAGCTAGTATCCATGTGTGGTAGACCTAAACCTTTGGAAGTCATACAATACGACTAGAATTTTGAGTCTAGATCTACCGTTTGGTGGAGCTTGCATCCATTGAAGTCTAGCTCTATAATGTCCAAGTGGTGGAACAGGATCTAGAATGGATAAGTCATGGATCAAGAAATCCTTTTCAGCTCTATAATAGACAAGTGCTAGATCTAAAGTGAAGAGATAAAGTGAAGAGCTTGCATCCACTGAAGTCTAGCTCTATAATGTCCAAGTGGTGGAACAGGATCTAGAATGGATAAGTCATGGATCAAGAAATCCTTTTCAGCTCTATAATAGACAAGTGCTAGATCTAAAGTGAAGAGATAAAGTGATTGACGTTGGACTGCTAGCCATGCTAGACACCTCAATATGAGCAACAAGGCAAATATCTCCCTACATTGTCCATTTCATACAAATAACTACACGAGTTTTCTTTAAAAAAGTTCATTTCTTTTGGGGTCTCCATGTTTTGTACAACAACAAGAATACATTGAAACTCGATGATAGCTACTACAATGTGTTCAACAATCAAGATGATAATCAAGATAATAATTGAGAGAATAATCTAAGTGTGTGATCTTGTGAGTACACAAAATGAACATGCTTAAAAAGAAGCTCAATACCTCATTCAACCAATACACCCCCATGACACTAGCACATTTTGTTACTCCCTTTTGTAATTGAATGTAAATGGTCTTTGTAAATGGTCTCTATTATAATAAAATATAAAGGGTCTTTGTAATCTGGCCATCTTCGTGAGCGTGCTGTTCAATTGTGTGCCTTTTGCAAGGCATTGAACATATTTTAACACAAAAAGATAAATTCATTTTCATTTACAATGTTTTATTATAATGGAGTCGTAGATGGAGTGCATCCTACTCTAAGGAGACTCCTTTTATCTATTGACAAAATGCATCATACTTTAAGGGGACTCTTTAGTAGAATAAGCTTCATCAAAATGAGATCTTTTAACCGTAATTTTGACAAAGTGCATCCTACTCCAGGAGACTCTTTCTATCTTTAATAATGTTAATCTGTAGCGATTGTATATATAAGTATAATACCTTCACCACCTCAAATTATAAAATCTTGTTCATTTTGTCTTGTTCATTACAATGAAGCTTTAAAATTGGAGAGTGCATCCTACTCTAAGGGGACTCTCAATATACAATCTCTTGTATCAATGTTACTCCCTTTTATAATTGAATGTAAATGGTCTTTCTAAATGGTCTCTATTATAACAAAATATAGAGGATCTTTGTAATTTGGCCAACTTTGGGAGCAGACTGTTCAATTGTGTATCTTTGCAATGCATTGAACAATTTTTAACACAATAAATAAATTCATAGATGGAGTGCATCCTAGTCTAAGGAGACTCCTCTTATGCATCCACAAAGTGCATCCTACTTTAAGGGGACTCCTTTTATCCTTTTATCTTTTGGTTGTTAATGCAAAAGTTTTATTATTTCTTTAGTACAATAAGCTTCATCAAAATGAAATCTTATAATCGTAATTTTGACAAAGTGCATCCTACTCCAAGGAGACTCTTTCTATCCTTAATAATGTTAATTTGTAGTGGTTGTGTATATAAGGATACCTTCACCATGTCAATTTTTAAAATTCTTGTTCATTTAGTCTTGTTCATTACAATGAAGTCTTAAATTGAAGAGTGCATCCTACTCTAAGAATGAAGTCTTAAATTTAAGACTTCATTACAATGAAGTCTTAAATTGAAGAGTGCATCCTACTCTAATGGGACTCTCAATATACAATCTCTTGTACCATTGTTTTTAATTGGGGGTCTAGGTTGACCAAATGGTAGAATCTGATCTTGGGTTCTTATGGACTGTAGAATGGCCAAGTGGTGGATCTAAAAATCCTCTTCAATTGTAAAATATACAAGTGGATCTAAAAAATCTTGAAACCTTTCTATTTCTAAGATCAAGCTAGGTTCGATCTAGCATCACTTAATAAAGCAAACCATTTTTAAATTTTTTATAGGTTGAAAAAGGTAGATTCTAGATTAAATGCATTAAATTTTTCAATGTGGAAATGGGATTTTTCCCACTTTACCTCATACGGTCTTTATATATATATGTGTGTGTGTGTGTGTGTGTGTATGTATGTATATATGTATATGTATGTATGTATGTATGTATGTATACATATACATACATACATATATGTATGTATATGTATATATATATATATGTATGTATGTATATGTATGTATGTATGTATGTATGTATGTATATATATATATATATGTATGTATGTATGTATATGTATGTATGTATACATATACACACATACATATATATATATATATATATATATATATATATATATATATGTATGTATGTATGTATGTATGTATGTATGTATGTATGTATGTATACATCATACATACATGAAAAGCTGCAGGCTTTTTATCCTTAATGCCTTGGGGTCTCCCCTTCTTTTTATTTTATACCATATGGGAGTTTAACAAAACAAGTCTCTAATATATATATATGAAAAGAGTAAGGTCGTCCCCTTATCCCTTACGTAGGGATTTGGGTTGAAAGGGGATGCACTTTGCTCTTTCATGTGTCTGGTGGAGATGATTGCCTTATGTGTTAGTGGTGGTTGGTTGTGCACTAGTCTAGTTAGTACTTGATCCTTTCTTAGGCCCTTCCTCAGTCTATCGATTTTGCCTTAGTTGGACCCTTTCTTGGCCTTGGTTAGCCTTGCTCTGCCTGTTAATTTTGCCTTGGTTGGGCCCTTTGCTTGGCCTTGGTTGGCCGAGCAAGGGCCCTTGCTCAACGTGTCGATTTCACCTTGCTTGGACCCTTGCTTGGCCTTGGCCCCCATTGGTTCAAACTAATTAATTGCTTGGGCCCTTGCTTGGCCTTGGCCCCCATTGGTTCAAACTAATTAAATGCAAATTAAGGGAGAAAAAATTTTCCAAACTAATTAAATGCAAATTCCCCTTTCTCTCTCTACTAAACGAGGGGTCCCTCTCCTTTCAAAAATTTCCTTAAAAGAAGTAAGAGAACTCTTCCTTTCTTCTCACGTACAAGAAGGAAGATACATTTTTATTAACTAACACTACCAAAATTTTGTTGGAGTGGATATCAAAGTAGGAGCAACACACACATAGATGCAAACAAGTAAGGAGAGACAGATGGAAGCACAACACTCAAAGTGGACTGATGAGAATGAGTGAAATACAAGTGAAGTGACATGATAAATTCACTTACACACACTCATAAGAGTGCATACATATGCTTCGAGAAAAAAAACTTCTTAAAGAGAGAAAAAGTGTATGGCCCATTATTAGCCTACGTCCACACATCACTACCATATAAATGGCTATGAAGCCCCCCTGTAGTGATGATGTGAACATGTATAAGGATCCTGTGGCTAATCAATCCCCAAATGGAAATAAGCTTAAAGACTTGTGAAAAGCTTCAAACTTCTCTCATAAGAGAGCCTCTAATACCTACATTAAATGGAATCAATATGTAATCCCAATGGAAACCTGCAAAGTGTACGAAAAATTGTAGAGTGTAGAGTGGAAATGATACTTAGTAGGAATGCAAAAATCGATGATAATCTTGATGATAATGTTGAAGTTGTTGAAGATGAGCTCAAAGATGCGATGTTGAAGATGACGACAGCCCTATCTACACACCAAATGATGCGTTGTTGCTGTTGTGTAGAAAACCCAAAATCGAACAAATGCAGTTTAAACTGGCACTCCCTCGAGATGCCTACAAAAACTTTATAGCATGTAAATGAGCCCTGAAACATGCCTGAAATGCTCTGAAATGTGTAAATTTTTTTGTTATCGTAGTTAACGTCACACTATAGGGTATACCTTCTCCACCTAATAAGATAGCTTAGTTTAAGATAATCAAAAGAGCAACTCCAAGAGAATATGGTAAGGGGGTGAGACCTACTCTGATACCAATTGTTGGAGTGAAGATCAAAGTAGCATCACACACATAGATGTAGTAAGCAAGAAGAGATAGATAGAAGCACAACACCAAAGTGGATTGATGGGAATGAGTGAAGTACAAGTGAAGTGATATGATAAGGTCACTTATACCCACTCACCATTATTAGCCTACGTACATACACCTACATCCACACATCACTACCATATAAATGGCTACAAATGCAACTAGCACTACAGTTTATGTACCGCACTCAAGACTACAAGGGGGGCAGGGGTGTGTGGGCAGGTATTTGTACATAAAAGGGATGATTGAGAGCCTTTACTTGCACATAGCTAGATGAGTGGCTATCAAGCCATACCTTACATTCTCTGCAAACCATAGATTTTTGGGGCTAAAGTCCTCTTTTGAAATGCACACGCTTTATCTCTTTTCAATTAATATTATAAAGTGCACGACTCTTCTTTTGCATGAGACATAAACCACATACCACTAACAAATTAATATGGGTAATTTTACCCCCAACCAAAATCCACCTAGCTTTTGTCCAAACCATGGTTCTCTGAACCTTAGGGAATCTAACCCTTTACACTATAAATTAAATTAGTGTGCACCCACACAGAAGAGTCCTTAGTAATTTATTTTTCCATTTTTCCCTTTGAACTAAATTAATTGCAAGTGTGCACGTGTATACATGGATTTTTCTTTTTCTTATTATTTTAAGCATGAACTTGGTTAATTTAACTTAAAAAGACTCAAAACCCATGTGCACATTCATTATCACCTGATTTATCGAAACGAACAGAAGGGGAAACTGTTGATCATGCACTCACAACGGTTCAACCTATTCCGTCTAATCTGCATGAATCTGCGACATTACTATTAACTCATTCAAATAGACTTTTTAATGCCGTCTAATCTACATGAATCTATGACATTACTATTAACTCATTTAGATAGACTTTTTAATTCTATTTCAGATCTGAAAAGATTACTATCGAAGTTGAATTCATCCCCTCGTGAAACGTAAGATTCATTTCTGTCTTCGTGCAGTAGCAATGGATTTTTTTTGGGAAAAAATGTTGATAAACTCTAATCCATTTGTGGATTGACAATCCCAGCCACGTCCTGAGAATGTGGGATCAGATCAAGTCAATTTAGAGGAGTCTATTGAAGATCGATCAGACTCAAGGAATGTTTCCACCAAGAATCGATTCTATCAAAATGATCCATCTATTGTTTCTTTGTGGGAACCAAAAAGATTCTCATTACGCAACGATGTAACATCCCATGTGTACAAATGGGTTTTTCTAGTTATTTTAAGCATGAATTTGGCTAATTTAAGTAAAAAATACTTCTTTTAAATAATTTACACATTTACATCATTTTACATACTAAATTTAGTTTATCACACTGGTAAGAGGAATCTTTCAAGTATCACATGTTTTTGAAAAGGTAAATTTCTATAGTTTCATGGTAGATAAGGCCCATGGGAATTAGAATGCCATATATGAAGGGTGTGAGATGGACATGAACACAATTACAACATTTTACATACTCAATTTAGTTTGTCACACTAGTAAAAGAGGAATCTTACAAGTATCACATGTTTTTTGAAAAGCTAAATTTCTATAGTTTCATGGTAGATAAGGTCCATGGAAATTAGAATGCCATATATAAAGAGTGTGAGATGAAGGACGTGAACACCCTTTCTTATTTAACTTGGCACAAAGCCTAAATACATACCATAATGTATATTATTAAGGCTTCCCAACGTATGCACAAGACCATGTGTGAAAAGTGCATAGAATCAATAAAAAAGTATGCACTGGCATAAAGTCAGCTAATTTGACAATGGTGACAAAGTCAAAATATGAGAAATTTGGACATACCCTCCATGGAACTTTGGTTTGGTTTAGCTGGTGGGAAGTACACATTGCGTGTTGGGGTAGCCTATTGGGTAATGTAAAGATTTTGGTATGCCTCTATTGTTAAAACCCTAAGATCTCTCTAGATAATTGTTATGCATAAACATGCATAAATCAGGCATAAACTCATCCATCCAACCACCCCCGAGCCCAAGGGATGCATACATGAATTATAATGAAGTACATCATACCTTTACCTTGATGTCCCATACCATCAAGATGTATAACTCCAATCCAATAGCATGTAGCTATAGTGTGAAATGGTAGGTGAGTAGTTATGATCATCTACACAAGAGAACATAACATAACCTAGCCTCAAGATAACATCAAGAGACCATAGCCTAAGCCTCCCTTGAGTGTGCCCCATGCCCCTATTATATAGGAGGGCCCTCAAGTGACTCTTGACTCTCCATCTCCCATGTGTGACCCTTGGATGCCTGACCCTAACCTTAACCCTTAAGGTTAGTCCTAACCTATGCTCCACTAGAGCTTGTTCCCATGCTTCCATGCTCACAAGCCTAATGTGGGTTAGCCTCCTAGTATATGCACACATAATGTGCATATAACATACTTCCCCTCTCTCAAAACATTGCACTCTTGCAATGAAAAGAAGGAGAACTGCGCTGAATAATCTCAACCGACTCCCAAGTCGAATCCTCTATTTCCCTATCTTTCCACCTAATTTTAACCTCAAGGATTATTCAACTACAAAGTTTTTTTCCCTGAATTCAAGTACCTTATCAGGTTCATGTGGAACATAGGATAATTCATCAACTTCAACGAGTTCTTGAGGAGTAACTGTGTTATCTTCACCTCCCAGTTTCCCTTTCAATCTATTGATATGAAAGACTCAATGAACTCTAACATGTGGAGGTAGTTTAAGTTCATACGCAACCGTGCCAATCCGATGTATAAATCGAAATGGACCATAATATCTAGGAGATAAATTCGAGCATTTTCCTTTTGACGAAGTCTGAAAAGTCTCAACAATACGATAATTTTGAATTCCACCAAACCTATCTTATGGCATTCCAAACCTATATTTTTTCAGAAAATTTTTAGCAAATAATTTTGCCAAAATACCAATTTTTAGGATTTCTAAAAATATTTTCTAGAATATTCCTAATTTTTCCTGAGAATCCCATCGTTCACGAAATTTCCAATTCCATCCGAATCCAATGAAAATTTACATTTTAATAGATTTTTTAAAATTTTGGGTCAAAAAATATATTTTTAAAGGAATTTGAATGGTCATCACTGGCGCTCGAATGGACACACCACATGCCAAACACCAACCCCACATTTTCTCGAAATTTAAAATAACCTTTGTCTAATTTTTCACTAATTTTCAAGAATTTTTTAAAATTTTTAATCAACCCAGAACGCATTTAGAATACGAACGGTCAAAAAATTTCTGAATCCCAAAGGTTTTCCCGGAATATGGAAAGCCAACAGTTTCGGAAAAATGAAAAGACAAAAAAAAAAATCGGTATGTGAAAGGTCAAAAGTTTTCGGAATCTGAAAGGTCAAAAGATTTTCTGGAATTCGGAAAGCCAAAAGGTTTCCCGGGAATGCGGAAAGCCAAAAGGTTTCCCGAAAGATGAAAAGCCAAAAGGAACCAAGAAAAAATTTCCAGAAATTTTCAGAGAATTTTCTTTTCTCAGATTTCAAATTTTCTCCCTTTTATAGGTTTTTTCTTCAAGCTTAATTTTTGAAAATATTTTGAAAAAGAAACCCTTTTTTATATATTTTTTAAAGCTAAAAAACAAAGCTTTTTTAAGCTTTAATAAAAAGCTTATAAAATGTTTTAAGGGGGGCAGGATTTTCGCCGGCGGCGGACTGCAGCGCAGCCCCCCCTCCCGCGCGTGCGCGAAATGCAAAGTGAGAGAGATGCTGAAATCATCTCTCCAGACTCTTCTCTCCTCTCCATCTTCTCCACTCAATTCACTCTTCACCCCCTCCTTCTCTCTCTGTTAAAACAGAGAGGTTAACTTTAATTAATCTTTTTAAACATAATTAAATCCTAATTATGATTAACATTTAAAAAAATATGTTTTTTTAAGAGGTGTTCATACACACGAGAGTAAAATAGAAGGAAAATTCGGAATTGAGAGACGAAGAGGGTCCCACGCACACGGGAGAGCATTCAATGCATCAACATGCTGCCCCCTACTGCATTTCAGCAAAAAATTGGCAGGAATTTGATCGCATACCTGCAGAAAAACCCGCAAAAATGTACAAAAAATACATTTTTAACCCTAAAAATGCTCAAAAATTTTCTAAAAATTTAGAAAACAATTCTTAAAAATTCTAGAAATTTAGGGAATCCATTCTACCAAAAATATCCACAACAAAATATGTGGTATTTTTGTAAAATTTTCCATTAATGCTTATTTTAAACCATAAAAAATAGAAAAAAATAGCATTAAACTTACGAAATTCCCCCGCAACATCAATTCATCCATTGAATAGTAGTAACACGAATTCCAATCGCCATATCGATGATCCACGTGTAAATCATCAACACAAATCAACAAAATAATATTTTTATTAGTAAATATTAAAATTTACTTCAAAAAAATTCCAAAAAATGTAATAAGAAAGAAAAATCAACAACAATAGAGATTGCTCTGATACCACTGTTAAAATCCTAAGATCTCTCTAGATAATTGTTATGCATAAACATGCATAAATCAGGCATAAACTCATCCACCCAACCACCCCTAAGCCCAAGGGATGCACACATGAATTATAATGAAGTACATCATACCTTTACCTTGATGTCCCATACCATCAAGAGGTATAACTCCAATCTAATAGCATGTAGCTATAGTGTGAAATGGTAGGTGAGTAGTTATGATCATCTACACAAGAGAACATAACATAACCTAGCCTCAAGATAAACATCAAGAGACCATAGCCTAAGCCTCCCTTGAGTGTGCCCCATGCCCCTGTTATATAGGAGGGCCTTCAAGTGACTCTTGACTCTCCATCTCCCATGTGTAACCCTTGGATGCCTGATCCTAACCTTTACCCTTAAGGTTAGTCCTAACCCATGCTCCACTAAAGCTTGTTCCCATGCTCCCGTGCTCACAAGCCTAATGTGGGTTAGCCTCCTAGTATATGCACATAATGTGCATATAACATCTATGAACCATGGTCTTCAAATAATTCTTAAGAAATATTAGTAACAACAAGCCTTATATTGTACATAGGTGGAGAGGAGCAATGATCAGCTTGCATGCCTCACACCAATGTTTTAGAGTGCCAAGAAAATCTCTTACATTGTTGGCAAACACATTGGAACAAGTCCAAGTCTTGAAAAGTTCATTGAAACGGTGAATATGCAGACTCCTAGCCCCACACAATCATAAGGATAGTGAAGAGTACCATTGCAGGTACACACCCATGCAAAAGGCATCCACTCAAGAGTCTATAGCACAGAAGAGATGACAATTCATAGTGATTGCAGGTACACACCCATGCAAAAGGCATCCACTCAAGAGTCTATAGCACAGAAAAGATGGCACTTAATAGTGATTGATGTGTAGGATCATGCTAGTTATAGGCTTGAGTACAATGTGCATGTCAGAGAGATAGAAAGTATTGGGTGGCCGAGAGTCTACATCACACAAGAGATAACCATTAATAGTGATTAATGTGGAGGATGATGCCAACTATATGCATGTGAGATGGAAAGAATGTTAGGTGGCTAAGGAAAATCCATTTCTTAGATGAAGATGTAAACGTAACTAATGAACCTAAGGAAAATACAGTAATGGAAGTGCTTATACATAAGACATTATGAGCTATTCAGAGAAATAGCCCGTTATGAACCCAAGGAGAATAGAGTAATGGAAGTGCTTATACATAAGACATTATGAGCTATTCAAAGAAATAGCCCATAAGGAATATCATAACAAGTTGCAAAAGGTGCATACCTCTAGAATTTCATAAGAAGACGCACTAGAAGATGCACCCCCACCATAGCAAGTAGAGACCATGAGGCCCCGCTGAACCACCTCGAAAATCTTTGCATCTGCTCTTCAGCAAATACATGACTAAAAGCACATGTTTGCATATAGAGACTAAAAGCATATATGGGAGATGGGCTATTAATAGAAATAAAAAACAACAAAATAGCTTGAAATTAATTATATGTAAAAGTATCAATAAAACAATTAATAATCATAATACTTTGAATACATGCTCAAAAACATATTAATCTGTGCTAGTTCAGAGAAAAGAAAACCGGTTCCACTGTGTACTAGAAGGGACCCTTGAGGCTTCCGCGCGCGGTATCCAGCGGCAGGCTCTGTGCAGGCTGGCGTTTTGCCTGCTGCAAGTATTCACTTGTGCTTTGAGTATCTCTTTTTTGGTGTAAAATTCAATAGTAAGAACTGTGGTCGCCCGAGGGTTGCCGTTCATTTTCGATGGGTTGAATAGGAAAGGGCAGATTACCGTCGGGGCTCGGCCATGGGGATGCAGACTCCGTTGGTTGGATCGGCACACCTCCAATGCATAATCTCATCAGCCAATGCCCTGGATTGTCACCAGGCCGTACATCATATTGGCCATGATATTGAAATTGTTTTATCCACGCGTCATGTTCAGATTGCAATAGGGTCGTGTTGATGCCAGCCAACGTCAGAGTGTGCCTTCACCTCATCCCTGCCATGGCATAACATCATATGCTCATGGGTCGAGAATGCCTCTCCATAAGCATCATCTTATCCTTCAGTCAAACCTCTCAGTGTAAAGTAAGTGGGTGCCATGTTTTTGCACAAAAGGGTGAATAAAGATCTTGCAAGTGGACCATGTGTTACAGACGAACGCAACTCGGTTAAAGAAAACAGAAGGCGATTCTTCTGCAAGAATGCACAAAGCAGTGCGACGAGAGAAGAACTATAGCAGCAACAACATTGGCATCTCGGAGAGGCTTAGCTTAGACAAGGTACTCTCTTCTCTGGAAGATGGGACCCAGCCTTCGGTTGAGAATATTGCACAAATCTTGCTCAAGTGCACGAAAGAGAAAAACCTAGCCTACGCTGTGCGCTTGCATGCCTACATTCGCAAAAATGGGCTGGAAGCTCATAGATCACTTGGGAACTACCTAGTTGCGATGTTGGTGGAAGTTGGAAGCATGCATGATGCTCAGGAGATTTTTGACACGTTGGTGCATCGGAATGAGTATTCATGGAATTCTCTCGTCAATGGCTACATCAAATGTGGGGAGTCACGGCATGCGCTCATCCTGCACCAGAAAATGCAAGAGGATTCTGTACATCCTAGTGGGTCTACTTTTGTTGCCTTATTGAAGGCTTGTGCCAAGCTGAAAGATGTGGAGAAAGGCCGTGAAATACATGCTGAGATTGACAGAAAGAGGCTGCTGGAAAGAGATCTTTACGTTGGCAGCGCCTTGGTCGATATGTATGCCAAATTTGGCTTGCTTTCAAAAGCACAAGAAGTGTTTGACAGGCTTTTAGTTCGGAACGTGGTATCGTGGACGGCACTGATTAGAGGATATGCACAACATGAGCGTGCTGAGGAAGCACTGGACTGTTTTGAACAGATGCAGCTTAATGGTGTCTCTCCAAATTCTGTCACGTTTGCTTGCAGCTTGAAAGCTTGTGGCAGCACTGGAGCCATAGAAAAGGGTCGAGAAATACATATAGAGATTGCCATGAAAGGGTTGTTGAAAAAAGATCTTGTTCTTTGCAGCGCATTGGTTGATATGTATGCCAAATGTGGCTTGCTTGCAGAAGCTCGGAAAGAGTTTGACAAGCTTCTTGTTCGGGACGTAGTAGCATGGAATGCACTGATTGCAGGATATGCAAAGAATGAGCATGGTAAGGAAGCACTGGACTGTTTTGAACAGATGCAACGTGACGGGTTCTATCCAGACGCTGTCACATTGGCTAGCAGCTTGAAAGCCTGTGGCAGCATTGGAGCCATAGAAAAAGGCCAAGAAATACACAGAGAGATTGCCATAAAAGGTTTGTTGAAAAGAGACCTTGTTCTCTGTAGTGCATTGGTGGATATGTATGCCAAATGTGGTTTGCTTGCAGAAGCACAGGAAGAATTTGACAAGCTTCTTGTTCGAGATGTAGTCTCTTGGAATGCACTGATTGGAGGATATGCCAAAAACGAGCATGGTAAGGAAGCACTGAACTGTTTTGATCAAATGCAACTTGAGGGCGTCTCTCCCAATGCTGTTACATTTGCTTGCTGCTTGAAAGCTTGTGCTAGCATAGGAGCCAAAGGTAAGGGCCAAGAAATACATTCAGAGATTGAAAAACAAGGGTTGTTGGAAATAGAACTTGTTGGCAATGCGTTGGTTGATATGTATGCCAAATGTGGTGAGCTTGCAAAAGCACAAGAGGTGTTTGATAAGCTTCCACCTAGAAACGTGGTCTCATGGACTGCATTGATGACAGGATACTCCCAGCTAGGAGAAAACGAAAACGTTTTCCGTATTTTTGATAGAATGAGAGGAGAAGGACAAAAGCCAGATCTGGTCACATTCGTGAGTGTTCTCAATGCATGTAGTCAGGCAGGTCTGGTGGAAAAGGGTGAGTTGTACTTTGAGTCCATGAGCAAAGACTATGACATCACTCCAACTCTTGAGCATTACAGTTGCATGGTTGATCTTCTCAGCCGTGCAGGCCATGTAGACAGGGCAGTAACAATGATTAAAAAAATGCCATTTGATCCTAATCTTGTGGTGTGGCATACTGTGTTGAGTGCTTGTCGAAAGTGGGGGAACGTGGAGGTTGGAAGACTGGCTTTTGAACATATACTGTGCTTGGATGAAAAGGATGCTGCAGCTTATGTTTGTATGTCTAACATCTATGTAGATGCTGACATGCAGGAGGATGCAAACAAAGTGGAGGCAATGAGATTGAAAAACCAAGCATGGAAGATGCCATGATGTTGCTGCTGGACCAATGCTGGTGAAAATGCACATCCGTTTTTGGTTCTTACATTCCGGAAGACTCAAAGAGCTTTTCCTTGTAATGCAGAAGGAAGGCTACACCCAAGGTTTGCATTGAGTAAAAAGATCTTTTATATGGGAATAGTGACAATCCACGGAATTTGGAGTGGAGATTGGGTTCTAGCACTAGAGAATTGCTTATTTCGTGATGTGGAGAACATTGATGCTTTTACACATTGATACACATAAGTTTGGATAGAATTGACTGTGACATACCTCTTCACTTCAGTTTCGATCTGGCACATTGCAGGCTTCAGTAAGGACCGGTCCTGTCACCATTTGGTCCATCTCCATTTCTAGAGCCACTTCTATGGGATTGTAACTCCATAGAGCGCCAGATTTGTACCATGTTCACATGTGGGTAGGCTAGTGTCCCATGTGAAAGGGTCAGTTATCTTGTGTCACATGGACGAGAATCAGTTTTGTGCCACCCATGTGTGACCAGTATTGTGTCATATGAACGGGAGCTTGTTTACTGCCACTTGTGTATGACTAGGATTGCGTCTTATCCATGGGACTGTCACTCCATGGTAGAACTGATATTTGTGCTGACCTTGTCTATGGGATTGTCACTCCATAGAAAGGCCCGTGCCAGGATGTGTGTTTTGCCTATGGGACTGTCACTCTATAGGAAAACCAGGATTCACATTTATGTCGTGCCAGTTTTGTGCCCGACAAGAAATACTTATACAAGTTTCATGAAAGGGAGATTTCGTCCATTACATGTGTACATGCATTTGTGTTTGTATGCATGTGTTATTTTCGTACATTTGCTTGCTATGACATGTCAGTACACTGGATGGGAACGCTCCCAGTGTACCGTGGGTGTGCTGTCTGCTAACGAGTTGTGGCGTGTGAACAAGTGGTAAATATTGTCCTTGTTAGCCTTTTCAAACATAAAATTCATAAAGTTATGTAAACCTTAATGCTTATAAGGTTGGATGTTTACACATTTAAAATTTTGTCCAGACACTTTCTAGTGTGGGTGTCCATGAGTTAACCTTTGATTAAAGTTTAATAATATTTAAAGTATCTATTACATGGGTAACTTCTCTTAACCCCCACACATGGAAGATATTGAAGGGGGTGATTGATAAAATGGAGGTGACTACAGAATTTGAAAAAAAAAATTGATTTTTGGACTGTTGTATCTGTACCTGCCTCCTGTGCTACACTCACCTACTGTACCAACATTTGTATCCGCCTCCAATACTGCACTCACTTGTTGTACCAGCATTTGTACTTGCCTGTAGAGAGATACACGCTTGTTGTACTTACATCTGTACTTACTTGCAGAGCTATACTCGCCTGTTGTACTTGTATCTATACCTGTTGAACTGTACCTGCAGTACTTGATGTACCAGCATCTATACCAGTAGTACTAACTGTATTTGTTGTACTTACATCTATACTAGCAATACTAATTGTACATGCTGTACCTGCATCTATATCAGCAGTACTTGTAGTACTTACTATACTTATTGTACCAACACCTCTACTAGCATTACCTGTTGTATCGACTGTACCTGTTTGTACCTGTTGTTTGCACCCATTAGGAGTAAACCAAAAAGAGAATGATCTTGAATTAAAACCTTTGCCAGGTATTGGTTTCTATATTTTATTTCAAATTTAGATAAAAATTAAAGTTAAATGTTGTTTTTACAAGCTTTGTGTAGGCAAGCTTCACCTCCACTTGCCGACATCTTAGTAGGCCATCGGGATAGTGATTTTTTTTTTATTGTCTTGACTGCATTCTCATCTTTAGAGGAGCTAGTGAAGGTCTTGTGGGTATGAGGAAAAACAGGGAGCAAAGCTGACTTAGGAGCATCTGGTATTTCTTCCACCGCAGTGCTTCACCTTACCAGGCGTTAGTACGGGCGTGCCTGTTGGTGCAGGGTCTTGGAAGACCAGTGAGGGTATATGTTCACCCAGTGAAGGTGGGGAACTGTCTATGATTTGGACTACTACGACAATTGATTCTTCATCGCTCGATAAAATCTTATTGTATTTTAGTCGTTCTCACTCTATGTTATGGAAGAATCTGGCCATGAGGCCCATGAACACTTGTACATATAAATACTCCAAGAAATACAAACTGTATTGAGGGGGGATGGGGGAGGGGGAGGGGAGCGGGGGCTTTCCGGTCCCAGTGATGGTGTCTAGTGTTCTTGGTCATTTTCAGTTTTAATGTTGTTTAATAATGTCCATTGTTGGTAATAGTTAAGTGATCTAAAAAAAGTGTATTTTGTCTTCCGATTTGTAGGTCTCCTGTAGGGAGCAGTTACATTGGTATCAGAGCTCGGTCGTCTCTCTTCTTCACAAGAGGAAACACGGTGTTTTGAGATTGGAAGCATACACAGACACTTGACTCAATGGACAGCCAAGGCAATCCTTTGGAGGTGCCAAATTCAAGAGGTCAATTAAGAGTGTGGTTAAATACTTATTATCTATAGAATCTCATTGAGGTGTTCTTCACAAAATGATATTAGCATGCATACTTATTGAAAAAGTGGATGAGATTCCACAAATTTATAATGGAAATGTGGCTTTTGAGTTACCTAAGATACTTGATTCTTCATCCTCTCCCCAACGCAAGGAATGGAGCAAACACATGATGGGCATTGTTGGGTGAAACTTGTGGAGAGTCATGTAAAGTTTCCTATCCAAAAGAGGTTTTTGTGGAGGTTTGTTTGAGTGCACTTATGCCTTGTGTGGAATCAGGACTATGAACGGACACACCAAATAGCACCCACATTATAGATTGGTAAGCTTGCTTGGAAGGCACAAACCTCTTGAGAGAGGTTATGACAGTGCATTCATGGGACAACCATTCCGTGGAAAAGAGCTTATGATGCATTGAGGGCTGAATTGGAGCACATGAAGAAGCTTTTGCAGGCAAAGGAGCAAGAGCTGAAATTTTTGCATGAAGATCTCCATGTACAAAGTGTCATTGAAGTAAGGAAAGCTGATGCTATGGTGGATATGACCTTTGAGTCCATGGCTCGTAAAGTGGGCAAGAAGCCAAGGGAGTTGGCACTCTCCTATCTCATCCACAAGGGTGATTTCAAGGAAGGAGAGAATGGAGAGTTAGTATTCAAGAATCCACCCCGTCTGAAGCAGGGAGACCCAGCATCTCAACGGTCGAGGTCTTTTATACACAAAGAAGAGGTATCAATCACTTCTCGCCATGCATCTACTCCTCATGGGATAGGAGGCAACAAGTATGTGCATGTTGGAGCTAGTGGGCCACATGATGGCCTTGTGGATTCAAAGAAGGTATATGTCGGCATGCAAGCCGAAAGACTTTGCCCATTGAGTTGTCTCATGGTGAGACATTGCATCATTTGGGGAGATCACATGCATCGGGGCCACAGATTCATAATGCACATGCCACCATGCCTCTTGAAACATCTTTGGTTGCCCATGAAGCCCATGCAGAGAGGGCTTCCTCGTTGGATAAGGAAAAGAGAAAGAGAGAAGAACATGTATCCAATCCCAAAAAGCTCAAGGAGTTAAAGGCAGGAGACAAGTCCGTGAAATTTGATGCCTTTCATGGAGAGTATGATGCCTCTAAGGTGCTAGCTTTTGTGGCACAGTTTGACATTGATTTTAGTGATGAGGACTTCACTGAGAAGTCCAAAATTCGTCATGTAAGCATGTTCTTGATGAAGGGGATAGCCGCCCATTGGTGGATCACTGAAAAGACCACCAAAGATCCCATTTGCACTTGGAAAGAGTTTATGGACAGAATTTATGTCCAATTTTTGCCTCCTGATGTGGAGCAAACTCTCACCCAAAAGTGGGATAGACTTCAGCAAAAAGACAATGAAAGTGTGCAGTAGTATGTTAATAAGTTTTGGAAAGTGTTGCTTGAAGTAACTCCCTTTATATGCAACTCTCCGAAGATTAAAGGAAGAGAAAGTTTCACTTCGGATTACAACCAGCTTATCGTTCGAGCATTGAATTGCACTCGAAACACACTCTTCAGCAGCCAGCTGCTGAACTGCTGATAGCATCAGCTCTTGCTACGGAACGATTGGTGCTTAAAATTAAGCAAGATCAGGGAGGTTCTAAGGGTAAAGAGAGGGCTGTCCCAAACCTGCAAAAAGGTGGACAGCCACCTAAAAAAAGGATGGTAAAGCTGAAAGAACCCCATCCAAAGACATTGCACCAAAAAAGAACAAGTTTGACTCGACCCCCGAGCAAAGGGAGCAATATGCCAAAGAGAGGAAATGCTTTTCTTGTGGTAGTAAAGAGCACATGTTTAGGCAATGCCCTACCCGCAAGAGCAAAAGCATGAAGACAAGCCACCAAAGGCACATGTGCATGTCATACCCGATGTGCAGGGTGTTATATGCACATTATGTGTGCATATACTAGGAGGCTAACCCACATTAGGCTTGTGAGCATGGGAGCATGGGAACAAGCTCTAGTGGAGCATGGGTTAGGGCTAACCTTAAGGGTTAAGGTTAGGGTCAGGCATCCAAGGGTCACACATGGAAAATGGAGAGTCAAGAATCACTTGAGGGCCCTATTATATAATAGGGGCATGGGGCACACTCAAGGACGGAGGCTTGGAGGCTTGGGCTATGGTCTCTTGTGTAGAGGATCATATCTACTCACCTACCATTTCACACTATAGCTACATGCTATAGTGTGAAATGGTCTCTTGTGTAGAGGATCATATCTACTCACCTACCATTTCACACTATAGCTACATGCTATTGGATTGGAGTTATACCTCTTGATGGCATGGGACATCAAGGTAAAGCTATGATGTATTTCATTATATTTCATGTGTGCATCCCTTGGGCTCGGGGGTGGTCAGGTGGATGAGTTTATGCCTGATTTAAGCATGTTTATGCATAAAAATTATCTAGAGAGATCTTAGGGTTTTAACAGTGGTATCAGAGCAATCTCTAGCTAATTGTTGTTGTTGATTTTTCTTTCTTATTGTAATTTTTAGTATTTTTTGAAGTAAAATTTAATATTTACTAATAAAAATGTGGCGATTAGAACGCGTGTTACTACTTTTCAATGGACGAATCGACGTCGTGGGGGAATTTTGTGAGCTTAATTCTATTTTTTGTGGTTTAAAATAAGCATTAATAAAAAAATTTATAAAAATACCACATATTTTATTGTGGATATTTTTGGTAGAATGGATTCCCTAAATTTTTAGGGACTTTTAGGAAATTTTCTAATTTTTTAGAAATTTTTTGAGCATTTTTATGGTTAAAAATATATTTTCAATATATTTTTACGGGTTTTTCGCGGGTATGCGATCAAATTTTTGTCCATTTTCTGCTAAAATGCAGTAGGGGGCAGCATGTTGATGCATTGAATGCTCTCCTGTGTGCGTGGGACCATCTTCATCTCTTAATTCCCAATTTTCTTATATTTTTCTATCGCGTGTATAAACCACCTCTTAAAAATCACATTTTTTATTAATGTTAATCATAATTATGATTAAAGAGATTAATTAAAAATTAAACTCTCTGATTAATGATTACCAGAGAGGGAGAGAGAGAGAGAAGAGTTGGGGTGGTGAGAGAGGAGTTGATTTGGAGAGGAAGGAGAGAGGAGAGTGGAGAGGGAGACCTCCTCTCTCTCTCTCTCTCTCTCTCTCTCTCTCTCTCTCTCTCTCTCTCTCTCTCTCTCTCTCTCTCTCTCTCTCTCTCTCTCTCTCTCTCTCTCTCTCTCCACGCAGGCGAGGGGGGGCTGCGCAGTAGCCCGCCGGCGGAAAAACGACCCCCCCCCCCCCAAAAAAAATTTATAAGCTTTTAATTAAGCTTATCAAAGTTGGTTTTTTTGTTTTTTTTAATGAGTTTTTTTTATTTACAAAAAAGCTTTTGAATTTTTTTCAAAAAAAAAAGCTTGGAAAAAAGCCTTTAAAAAAAGAAGAAAATTTTGACATTTGAGAAAAAAAATCTCTGGAAATTTCTGAAATTTTTTCTCTTAAAAACTTTTGGCTTTTCATCTTCCGGGAAACCTTTTGGCTTTCCGCATTCCCGAGAAACCTTTTGGCTTTCCGAATTTTTAAAAATCTTTTGACCTTTGGGATTCCGGAAACTTTTGACCTTTCACATTCTGATTTTTTTGGTCTTTTTATTTTTCCAAAACTTTTGGCTTTCTGTATTCCGGGAAAACTGTTGGGATTCCGAAATTTTTTGACCGTTCATATTCTAAATGCGTTCGGGGTAAATTAAAAATTTCAAAAAATTCTTAAAAATTAGTAAAAAATTAGACAAAGGTTATTTTAAATTTCTAAAAAATGTGGGGTTGGTGTTTTGCATGTGGTGTGTCCATTTGGGCACCCATGACCATTCAAATTCCCTTAAAAATATATTTTTTGACCCAAAAAATTAAAAAATCCATTAAAATTATAAATTTTTATTAGATTTGAGAATTGTAAATTTTCATTAGAATATTCTAGAAATTACTTTTAGAAATCCTAGAAATTGGTATTTTTAAAATATCAATGGTATTTTAGTAAATCTATTTGCTAAAAATTTTCTGGAAAAATATAGGTTTGGAATGCCATAAGATAGGTTTGGTGGAATTCAAAATTATTGTATTTTGAGGCTCTATAAAATTAGAAAAAATTTAGAAAAAATTATGATAATTCTTTTTCTTAAGAATTTAATATTTTCGAGGGTTATTTAATGTTGAAGTACATTTTCTCGTGTTGCTGACATTAGATATATGCGGGTTATTCGCATATTATTAATACGATTATACCTCGTATTAGTAGTTATTTTTGTTTGGATTAATTCTAAACGATGTTTTCATGATTTTTTACTATTGTTTAGCCATTCTTTTTGGACATATTCCTTAATTTCTTCAATGATGGCTAGAGTCTTCGTTAAAAATGTGTTTCACCTTTGATACTTTTTCATGATAATTTATTTTGCACTTGTTTAAGCATGGTTTGTGCTTAATTTCTTAAGCCTAAGACAAATTCTATCATGGGTTTGTTGATCTGTTTGTTTTGGTGGATTTTATTGGATGTTTTCCAAGTTTTATATGGACTCATCAGGTTCTGCCTAGATCACTTGTATCTAGGGATTTTTTAATGAGTGTTACACACATATGTTTCACTTACTTACTTTGGAGTTTTGCTTGAACGACACTATGTTCATATACTTCGGATTGATGAGTTGGCCACCAATTTTAATGCTTCTTTTGGCATGATTAATGACCATTAGATGGCATGCATTGATTTTTATGATCAACTATGGTTTTCATGGATTTGAGAAGCTTCTATGCTTTTATCCATGGTTTTATAAGGATCTTTTGATCTTTTGGATAATATCATGTGCTTTGAAGGTAGCATTTGCCTTCATTTTTTGCACTTAAATTTGGAGCATATTGCTTGTACTCTTGTATATATTCCAACTCGGATACCTAGTTACTTATGTATCTAGGTGAGTTATTTTTCTACCCTAACTTTATTATGTTTTGGGTAGTTATCATTAGAAAGGCGCCAATAATTCAAAATTCTTTTCTAATGATGTACTCGGAAAGAGTTATTCCTTGATGTAGTCTCGGGTATATAGAGACAAGGTTTTAGTACGTAAAAGTCTAGGATAAGGCCATCTTATTCCTTTTATACAGGATTTTATTCATATTTCCTAGACGACATACTAGGGAGTTTCAAATTGTTAAGGTATGTATAGGTGGTATCATGGTGGTATGGGACGCTAGTGATCCCTCACTTATATTATCTTATGGGATAATTTGGGCTCAAGATTGTTGCTTTGCTTGCATCACTTAGCATGTTGACCTCAACATTCAAAGACAGTCTCATTTTCTAAATTCACTAGAAGTTATAGTGTGAGCATTCTCTAGATAAACTTCTTTTATCTATAGCCTGCATGTATTGATGTGTGTAATCTCGTCAGCAATTTCACTTATTGAAATCTCTTTCATTAGAGTTCAACGAGTTTATCTTATTGTGTTTGGATTAAGGAAATTTGGATTTTTCCTTTGTTGGCATTTCTTTCTCTAGTTTCATACTTTAGGTGATTTATACAGTTAACCTGATGGTTTACGGATGGACATATGTGACTCATCGAGACGCTGATGACTCTTTATGTTGATATGGGACGTCGATTATTCCATGTGCAGATGTGGGTACATCGAGGTGCCGATGAATCCCTGGTTTTTGCTGTTATAATGCCATGTTTTCCTACTTTATTCCGAATGGTTTACAACGAGGAAATTACTTTGAGTATGAATTCCTATGATCATCCCCACTCTGATGGGCAAACAGAGCATATGAATCAGATTGTAGAGGATATGCTTCGTGCATATGTCTCTGGAAAAGCATCAAATTGGAAAAAATATCTTTCAATGATGGAATTTACCTATAATAGTTTTAAACATACGGCTATTGGTTTTAGTCCGTTCATGCTTATGTATGGGTATTAACCCAGGGCACCTATTTGTCTTAAGGACATATCGAGCATGATGCATCGAGGGATTTCTTGCGTGATATGCAGGAAATGCTGAGATCGAAGCTCGGGATTCTATCAAGAGTGCTCAGGATAGGGCACGGTTCTATGTTAATAGAGGACGCTCAATTTGGTCTTTTAAACCAGGAGCATTGGTTTATTTTAATGTTCCTAAAGATTCTGAGACTTTGTCAATAGGAAAATGCTCGAATTTATCTCCTAGATATTGTGGTCCATTTCGATTTATACATCGGATTGGCACGATTGCGTATGAACTTAAACTACCTCCACATGTTAGAGTTCATCTAGTCTTTCATATCAATAGATTGAAAGGGAAACTGGGAGGTAAGGATAACACAGTTACTCCTCAAGAACTTATTGAAGTCAAAGAATTATCCTATGTTCCACATGAACCTGATAAGGTACTTGAATTCAGGGAAAGGAAACTTTGTAATTTAAAATTAGGTGGAAAGATAGGAAACTAGAGGATTCGACTTGGGAGTTGGTTGATATTGTTCAGTGCAGTTCTCCTTCTTTTCATTGCAAGAGTGCAATGTTTTGAGAGATGGGAAGTATGTTATATGCACATTATGTGTACATATACTAGGAGGCTAACCCACATTAGGCTTGTGAGCATGGGAGCATGGGAACAAGCTCTAGTGGAGCATGGGTTAGGACTAACCTTAAGGGTTAAGGTTAAGGTCAGGCATCCAAGGGTCACACATGGGAAATGGAGAGTCAAGAGGAATCACTTGAGAGCCCTCCTATATAATGGGGGCATGGGGCACACTCAAGGGAGCCTTGGAGGCTTAGAGGCTTGGAGGCTTAGGCTATGTTCTCTTGTGTTGAGGATCATATCTACTCACCTACCCTTTCACACTATAGCTACATGCTATTGGATTGGAGTTATACCTCTTGATGGTATGAGACATCAAGGTAAAGGTATGATGTATTTCATTATATTTTATGTGTGTATCCCTTGGACTCGTCGGGGGTGGTCGGGTGGATGAGTTTATGCCTGATTTATGCATGTTTATGCATTACAATTATCTAGAGAGATCTTAGGGTTTTAACACAGGGTACCACTGAGCATGATGACAAAGAGAGAGTGGTATGCAAAGTTTGGGGACAAATCAAGGATCAGCCCACCTTATTCATGTGTTTGTGAAACATACAATTTCATCTCTACGTAGATGACAGCTGCCTTAGGCATAGAGATTGGGGACATGGACCCCAAATTGAAGCAGAGGCATCTTTTGTTGGCAAAGAGGTGTAGGGCATGCCTCTTATTGGAAAGTTGCGCATTCATATACAGGGTTATTTGGATCATGAGCATTTCTTGATTGCCCCATTCAATGGATGTGATGTATCACTTGGCAAGCCTTGGCATCATCGGCTTGAGCCCCGCAAGAACATAAAACCAACAGGATCACCTTTATGCATAGAGGCTGCATGCATGTCATTGATGCTGGCAAGGAAGGGGATTCCATCCCAGTTGTTTCTCACATCCAAATTAATAAGGCAATGAAAAAGAGTCTTTCCGCGTACTTAGTTTTTGTTTGTGAGACAAAATTGAACAAAGTAATGTGAATGTGGATGTATTGACTCAAGATAGGCTAAATTTTCTTAATGCATATAAAGATTGTTTTACCGATGCATTGCCATGAGAACTACCACCTGAGAGGCCCGAGGATCATCGCATAGATCTTGTACCCGGTAGTTCCCCACCTAACAAACCCGCATATCATGTGAGTGCCACACAACAAGAGGAGATTATGAAGCAGGTTAATGAGCGCTTAGAAAAGGGTTTGGTTCAGCCAAGCTCCTCACCCTTTTGTTCTCCCGTACTTCTTGTGCAAAAGAAGGATGGATCTTTCCGCATGTGCATGGATTATCGAGCTCTAAACAAGCTCACCATCACAAGAACAGGTTTCCAATCCTTGAGAGATAAAGAGAGAGTTACTGAGAGAGAGAGAGAGTTAGAGAGAGTGAGAAAGTAAGATACTATATTATACTACTACTCTTCATAGAGAAAGAGAGAGAGAGATTGAGTGAGAAAGTAAGATACTGTATTATATTGCTACTCTTCATAGAGAAGAGAGAGAGAGAGAGAGAGAGAGAGAGAGAGAGAGAGAGAGAGAGAGAGTTAGAGAGAGAGATATGGGGTTAGAAAGATAAAGAAACAAAGTTAGAGAGTTTTAGAGAGAGAGTTAGAGAAAGAAAAAAAGAGAGAATTAGAGAGAGTGTGTTAGAGAGAGAGAGTTAGAGTTAGAAAGAGAGAGTGTTAGAGAGAGTTGGCCCCAGTTCGAGAGAGTTAGAGAGTTAGAGAGTGTTAGAGAGAGAGAGAGTTGGCGAGTTCAAGAAAAATACAAAGAGTTAGAGAGAGTAAGAGAGATTACGAGAGCGAGAGAGAGAGAGAGAGAGAGAGAGAGAGAGAGAGAGAGGAAGAGAGAGTTATAGAAAGGCAGAGTTAGAGAGGGTTAGAAATAGAGAGAATTAGAGAGAGAGTTATAGAAAGGCAGAGTTAGAGAGGGTTAGAAATAGAGAGAATTAGAGAGAGAGTTGGAGAGAGAGTTAGAGAGAGTAGAGAGAGTAGAGAGAGTTAGAGAGAGTAGAGAGAGTGTTATGGGCTACCACACTTCCCAAGAAGGAACTCTAAGCATTCATTGGAAGAAGCAATAGTTCACAACCATCGTAGGGAACTTCCCAATGCTTCGAGCTTGTGTCCCTTTTGGTCTCCAAGCTCACTTCGAGAAGCTCCAATCCTCCATGTTATCACTGTAGAGTTGCTCGCACCACAACACAAGGCAATCTCTCTCTCTCTCTCTCACTCCTCTACACAAGCAAACAAGCATAGAGAAGGCACATGTACTAGAGTACACTCTCACACTCTCTCTCAAGATAAGGCAAGAGCTCTCATAGCACAAAGGGGGATTGTGTCCATTCATTATGAGAAAATACCTTATATACAACTGGCCCTTATTCACACTTGGGCACCCAAAACTTACTAACTAAGACATTGGTGGCCAGTATCTCATAATGTACGACTTTTATAGTGCCTTTGCATGACACTTATTAATGTCCTCAAATGGAGGAGCATATTTATTAATCCAACATGGGATTAACATCCCCCCTACCTAATGTAGAATCTGTCCTCAAAACATGTTACCGAAAGACCTGGTCTCGTCGAACTCATGACGATAAAAGTTCCAACGAGGCTGAAGCTTTTTTAGGGTTCTTCTGAATGTAGAATGGGAAGTCCAAAACCCGGTGTCTACCATGTCTTCAAATGTAACATGCATGTAAGCTGGTAGACATCTGAGGTGGTGGTAGTACAACATCATGTCGCGCTCATTGGGGCCGTGGTTCATGATGATGAGAAGTAGTTGATATGCCTCAAAGCCATCATATCTTTCTTTGGGTTGCTCAATGAGCACCACGATCAACTTTAAGAATCAGACACTAGCCACAATTGCTAGATCTGGAATACAGTGCCGGGCACGTGTCCATGTCAGCATTTGATGTCGTTGTTGTGCTATAGTTGCAAAAGCCGCTAGGACAAATATTGGAAAGTTGTAGCACATATGTGAGTCGCATTGCCTTGCATCATGGAATTCCAGGGGCGTCATCCTTCTTTTTACTGGCATGTACAATGGGTCCACTCTTTGTGTGGGCAGGGCACACTGGTATTGTTGACTATAATCTAGAATGGTTAAGTATTCTTTCCGCCATGCTGGCTGTATACCAAAATCATCTATTTTGGGATTCGCATCATCTATGACTATTGTGGTGTAGCCCCTCGTGTATGTACAGGATGTGCTTTCCGCCCCACTGATGAAAATAGTAGTAGGCTAATTATAAAGGTAACAATTTTGATCTCCAGTAGATCCGCCAATTGACGGTTGGCCAGTTTGGTGTGCTTTGCCACATTTTCCCATAAAGTTCCTTCTCCTGCCAATGGCAATAATTCCTCCAATTCTGGCATTAGTGCGCGGAGAGGATATGGTACATAAGGTTGCCTTGTAGATGTGACTTCGAAGTAGGCTTTTGGTAGTATTGGTCTGGTTGGTTCAAATGGTGTGATTCGCATTATCATCACCTTGAAGATCAATTTCAACTTTAACAAGGGATTGCCTGCTCTGATTAATCCTTCATATTTTGCACCAGATAAAGACTCATGCACAGTGTCATCAGTAAAAGGCTAAATATTATCTTGTGCTTTAATGTGACGTACCTCTTGAGTTGAATGTGACGTACCTCTTGAGTTGGCCGTGGTGAAGACAAGTGGGGTGCCAGCAACTCCTCGGGGGTGAGAGTGTCAGTGGGAAATTCTAACTCGATAGAAGGAAGACAGGAGAATATATAATCTATCGTCGCAGACTTGTTAGTAGGAGTAACATTAGGGTATGGATGTAGTAGTTTACTTACTATAGAGGAAAACACAGGATAAGTGGTAAGATTTGAAGAAATTGGTGTTTCCTCTTAACCCTCTCCGGAGCTAGGGGTTGGCTAGGAGGGCTTGTTAACTTTCATAAACTCCTGGAGTTCTATGATATCTTCATTAGTTATATCAGGATATTCAATGTGTACTTTATCAAAGTTATAGATTACTGTAGTCATCATGGCTTCTAGATGTTTATGTATATAGCAATAAAGTTTGAGAATGCCATAAGTGAAAGATCCCTGCCCCCTCCACACGCAACGAATTCTAGGGGTGCTAGCAACGAAAGTAGCACTTCTTGCGTAGGGCAAAACCTCTCACTCGGGACCTCGCCCACGGATATCCAGACAAGAGACTAATCCCTCGGTTCTTCCAAAACCGAATTATAGTCTGTGAAATCCTCTGCCTTTTTGTTAGCTTCTTGAAGCTGTTGGTCATGTTGTTGTGCTTGTTCCTTTGTGTGTGCGACTTCTCTTTGAAGTTGTTCCTTGGGTTACTCCACTTGTGCCTTTAGTTCTCTATTCTCCTTAATTCTCTATACAATTGTTTGGATGAGGACTTGATTGTTCCTCTCTAAGACATGGTACCTTGCTTCTTGCTCTTCTGAAACCTTTAACCCTTTGAGGATGACATCTTTATGTGTAGATGCAGCTACCACCATTTTTTCTTCTTGGAGTATTCGCACCTGGTCACTTACTTCTTGGACTTGCCTCCATAATGTAGCATTTCTATCACTAAGCATGTGAGTGTTTAATAAGTGGCAGCGGCATACCCTTTGTTCCTATTCCCAAATGGAAGCACTTGTTGCAGCTGCACCTTCTAATTCATAGTGTGGTAATTGTAACAAACTATCCAGGCCCTCAACAGTCTCTTTAAGGAAGTGCTCGTTATCCAGATTATGTAAGAAAGAAGTGGCCAGGATTCTGTCTGCATCATCCAGCCTTTGTCACTTGCTTGGGCTGGTTGCTTCTTCAGTTCTCTTTCTTTTGTCTACTTCCTGTCTTTCGTCAAGGACCTCCATAGGTGTTGAAGTTGCCTCTTCATTTTTGTGGTGCTCATCCTCTTGCAACGCCTCTTTTCCCGAGGCCTTCTCTGCACCAATCTCTACTGATGCATTCTGAGCTGATATAATAGAATTACGAAGTAGTGAGAGGTTTCTGAAAATGATATGAGCTAGGGCTAGGAGGAGGTGTTTGTTGAGGTATTTCAATTGTTGTGCTTACTGGAATTTCTGATAAACTTATTTCCTTGGCTTCCTTTTGCACCACCACTACCTGATAAGAAGCTATTTCCTAGGCTAGTTCTGCTTCCAGGCGTTTTGACTCCTCAATGACTCTGGGTATGATACCCCTCATTTTCTTGTTGGCCTTCTTTCTTCTACTCTTCTTTAGTTCCTTCATTATCTCTTTTGTGTCCTTTAGCAGTGCTTGCCCTTCTTGTAGCTCACCAAAGGTAAGTATTGGCTGCTCTATCGGTGCTGCTTGTTGTACCTATTCCTCTGGCACTAATTCTAAAATGGGAATCTCTGTAGCATGACTTAGCACCTTTGTAATCAAGGAGGGGTTGAAAACTTTGGATTGGTGGGCCTTCAGGTAGTTCTCCATTTCCATGTGGATGTACCATGCCCAGTCTTCCTCTTTCTCCTCATGCACCTTAGCAATCCTGTTAAGAGGGACCCTGTTGTATCTGTCCACGGGTTTTACCTGCATAATGAGAGACATGGCATGATAGGCTTTCTCTGTCACCTCATCCCATATATTCTCGTATTCAGCCCCGTTTGAATTGTATGAGCTTTTCTTGAGCATGGCATCCAAGGGCATTCTCTTAAATTTGTGAGAATGGATCTTCATTGGCAATGGTAGTCACAAGGCCTCACAGATCAAATCTTTGGAGATGAGGACTTGTTTAGTGGTACCATCTGCCTTGGTGACCTGTCCTCACTTAATTGCCCTATCATAAGTCTTTAAATATTCAGCACACAACTCTGTGTTCATTGTGTGGGGAAGGCATGCAACCATTCTTCCTAGCCCCACCTTCTAAGTAAAAAACCCTTAAAGTTCGTACCTTGCTATCTCACGGGTCAGGAACTTGCTATCTCACGGGGTCAAAACCTGATATCTCATGGGCTAACCACCTCACGAGTTAAGGCATCTCACGTCTTAACCATCTCATGGGCTAAGCTACTTCATGACTTAACCCTCTCATGCGCTAACAAGTCTCACGGGCTAAGCCACTTGCTATCTCATGGTTAAGACCCTGCACTCTCACGGGTTAAGCCACTTCACAGTTCAGGTCTTAACTATCTCATGGGTTAAGCCACTTCACAGCTTACCATCTCATGTCTTAACTATCTCACGGGTTAAGCCACTTCATGGCTTAACCATCTCACGGCGGCTGAACTGTCTCACGGGTTAAGACATCTCATAACTTAACTGTCTCACATGTTAAAACCCTTCTATCTCACGGGTAAAGATCCTACACTCTCACGACTTATGCCTTCCCGCCTACATCTTCACGTATTATACACTTGTTTATTGCTCACCCCACTAACACCCTTCTCTTCAATATAACACACACACACATACACTATATCAAAATTTAAAAAAGAAGAAGAAAGAAAAAGGAGAGAAGACCACATGCTCTCACTAGTCATTGTTGTGACTGACTCTTTAATCAATGTTACAGATGTTGACATCTGACACACGTGAATCGGAAGTCGCAGAAACTTTGGCTGTCACACAAGCAAGTGCCTCAGGGTCACCAATGGACAGAAAAAGAGACCATCATGTGTTCCAAAGCTTAGCTATGTGGGACAATATGCATAGATGTTCCATGGATCTATAATTAGCAAGGATGTACAAACTATGCATGGGAAGATAGCCATGCCGTACCATAGCCTACAATGTTTGCAGATTTTAGAAGCCACAAAAGTCCAGGCAAAGCTGCTTTGATTGGTCAACATTTTGAGAGTCGGATTGTGTGGCCTGTTTCTAAGGAGCAAGGTGGGTGCCATGAAATATCATGTGGCTAGTTTACAGGAAAATCAATACTTCTTAAGCTTGCTTCCATTGATGTAACCCTCCATTTGCACACCCTCAATAGTTTCAATCCGGACCGACCCCTGAGGTGTGATTTCGGACACTCAAAATGGTCCTAATCCTCTGTACTTGAGTTTATTTTTTCTGTTGCTTCCGACACCCATACATGAGGACAAGGTCCCTCATTTCTAGTTCTTTTTGTTTCAAGTTATGGTCAAACCAACGCTTTCTATGCAATTTCTCAACCATAAGCCCATGTGATGCCATTAGCTGGGTTTCATTAAGTTTCTCTAAATCAACCAACCTTTCGGCTAATGCATTTTCAGTTAATCTCTCGTGCACCGCAATTCGCAGGCTTGGAACTAAGTACTCCATAGGCATTACCGCCTCAACGCCATAAGCTAGACGAAAGGGGGTATATCCCGTCGCTTGCCTTATATGATGTTCGATATGCCCATAAAGTTGTAGTCATCTTATGTTCCCAATCCGTGCGACTTGCTTCTAATGTTTTTGTCAAGATAGTACACAAAATCTTATTTGTACTTTTCGCTTGACCATTTGCCTATGGAGAATAAGGTGATGGCTTTCGGTGGACTACAAGGAATCCAGCAAGTAAGTGATTAATCACCTCATTAATGAAATGTGAACCCCGATCTCACTGACTTATTCCAATGGGGCAACCGAATCTCAAAATGATTTGTTCATATAAGAACTTAGCCGTTGTTCATGCATCAGCTCGCTTAGAGGCTCTTGCCTCTGCTCATTTTGTGAAATAGTATGTGGCCACGATCACATATCAGGCTTGTGATGGATGCATAGCTAGACTAATGGGTCCAACAAAATCAATACCCCACTTCTCAAAAGGTTGTCTTACAATCATAGGGGTAAGCGGCATCATGTCTCTTTGTTGTGGGAATAGTGAATCTTTGACACTTTTTACACCTTTTTACAAACTCCATGGCATCCTTGAATAACGTAGGCCACCATAGCCCTACTTGAAGCACCTTGCATGTTGTCATCTCCCCAGCGAAGTGTTCTCCAGCTATTCCCGGGTGTGCTTCATTTAATATAGTGACAAATTCGTCTTCCCACACACATCTTCTTAAGACATTGTCCTTACCTCGCTTGTACAATTCTCCATCAATTAATTGATAAAGTGCAGCCAGCTTAATAAGCCGATGCATTTTACCTTTGTTCAGAGGTCATATTTCTTCACTCCATTCTGACACCATGTCTAGTTTGAACAAACAAGCATCGAACATCATCATCAACACCAGTTGCAAGTTCCCCATTCGGAATTCTAGACATATGATCAGCCAACACATGTTGTGTTCCGTTTCTTACTGTGATCGTGAAGTTGAATTCCAAGCATACCAACAACCAGCGCGTGGGTGATTCTTCCCGTGGTCTTATTCACCAAATATAATAGGGCCTGATGGTCCACAAAGAATACAAATTTGTTGGCCAATAGGTAATGTCGATACTTCTTGACAGCACAAACCATGGCCAAACCCTCTCGTTCTATGGTGGTGTAATTTACCTCTGCATCATTCAATTGGTGACTAGCAAAGCAGATTGGGTAGTCCAATTTAAACTCACCAGGCTATGCCAATACACATCCTATTGTGAAGTTCAATGCACATGGAATATAAGATCCCAGTTGGGTGGTCTCAGAATTGGTGCACTAGCCAGTGCTTGCTTCAATTTATCATATGCTTCTTGGCATTCTTCAATCCATTCAAAGACAATGAGTAGTTATGGCTCACCCTAACCCTTCTTGAAACACATCCAAAAAGAGATTACCTGGTGAACCGTAACTCTTGTGAGGATCTTTCAAATGGCCGAGCTCGTAACCCTTGAGGTCTCCAAGCTCTACAACTCCTTTGAGAAGAAATTCCACCACGTCTCCCGGGAGCGTTGTCACATCACCGCGTTGCACTATGGGTCCTCATCCCTCCTCTCACCTCACTTCACTCACACACACTCACTAGCATGCATTAGGGAGAGAGATTAGCAAGAGTAAGACTCAATTGCACAATGGGAGAGTATCTTGTATTATGAGAGAAATTCACATATATACATGGCCATAAGTGTTCACACTCACTTAAACTGTGGCACCGACCGGGCACTTTAGGCTCATAAGAGACCTAGTGCTATTACAATGACTACTCTCATAATATATCCATGAAGTATATCACTTAGGACTTCATTCTATCTTGCTACCACATGCTCTTGAAGCGGGAATCACCATAAATACTCCATGACCATTACGGGCGCCCGTCCAAGTTGTAGCTTTTGACACTATGGCTTCATATCTTGAATGTATGACCCTTTGGTGTATCTACTGTGACTCCTTGATGTAAGATAATGGAGGTAGATCTAATTAACCCTAGAATTGTGTTAACATTCCCCCTTTCTTGATGGCAATTGCATCCGCATGATCACGTTGAAGACCGTTGTGTGGGGAGAATGAACAAGCTTTGTTAATGGCATTGATGATGAATGACGTTCAATGGTCTTTGTTCCTCTGGAAGAAATAAGAAAATCTAATTAATGATTGAATAGGTTAGTGGTGTATTGGGAATTCTTAACGGGGTGGTGGGTTTTGTATGAATGATTGCATTTTTATATTTGTGTGAGCCCTTTTTTTGCTCACTTTGTTTTTGGCAACCATTGGCAAGGTTACATTTGATTTTTGTTAGTGGGGACACTAAGAGATGTTAATAATGGGAGAGAAGAAGAGAAGGATCCGGAGGAACATATACTTAATAATCAGAATGAGATGGTGATTCTTAGTTCCTCATTTGATTCATTGAAGTGACATTCATCATTTGAAGAATTTAGCCTTTGATGATGTCCCTTTGTGTGGCAGGATTCTTGTCAAATGTTGTTGAGAAGGACATGTTCCTATCTTCTTCTGCCCATGTACTTTTTATGTTTTTATGTATATTTAAGTGCTCTTATGAAGCAGACTTACATGAAGTAAAAGAATTGAGTCATATAGACTCTTATTGAACTCCTCTGTGTTAAAGTAGCCACTTGTTAGGGATAAAAGAATTACGTCGACTTGCGAGGCTAATATAGATATCTTCACTAAGGATTGAAGATCATTGATTTGTCAAGATGGTGGCATCGTTTGGAGAGGTTTGTAATTTGAAGGAAAATTCCAGGTGATGGATTTTACAATTGACCAAGATTTTTCCCACCATGGTCCCCCCATCCAAGGATGTACCTGGAAGTTGTCGATGGTGAGGCTTTGATGCAAATGTTCTCCAATGCATGAGTATGGATATGTACTCATGGAGCAGCTACTACATTAATTTGGCCAAAATAATAGTAAGCAATAAGCTTAACAAATATATAATGGCTATTGAAGATCATTGGGAAAGTGTTAATGCGTGATATGGCTTAATCCGTGAGTGATGAGGCTTAAATCATAAAAGTGCAGGTATTTAAGCCGTGAGACTGTATTTCTTGAGAAACCTGAACTCATGAGATTGCAGGTCTTGACCTCGATAGATTTTTATATATATATATATATAAATTTTATGGGTCATCTAGGTCATGACTTGTGAGCAACAGCATCCTATGCACTTATTTCTCACATCCAGAGGGGTGACAAGAGCATTGTTATTTTTTCCTTGATGCGTTCATAAGTCTCCGTTGCAAATGTGGGTATTTATTCTTGAATTTGTTGCTCAGATGTTGTCAAGGAAGTAGGGAAGACTACTGATTGTTTGCTTGAACACACAAGCTCTTGTGTTGGTGCTGAATGCACGAGAGTTGTTGAGTGATTTGGTTATCGTTGCTTGGGCCTCCATTCTTGTCGAACTTTAGGTGAAGTTGTTGGGGTTGAAGTCGGTGGTGAGGTTTTCTTCACATTGTTCAATTTAGGCAACCATATGATGGAATTACCATCATAGTATCCTTGTTGTTGAAGCACAGACATAGGCACCCATTTTTTATGAACATTATAAACTGGTGCCGATGTGCTTGGTGCTGAGGCTTCCTTCTTTGTGCAAGCTTAGGGGACTTTGTTATGCGCTTGGGTACCCAAGCTGTGGTATTTCTTTGGTAGCACCCTTGTGCCTGCAATAGTGTTTTTCGTACCCACACTTGTTGCATTGGTGGAGTTCTTTGAGAAACTCGCATAGGCTTTTGTGGACGGTGTTGTGGAGTACTCTTCTTCTTCCTTAGCCTCTGAGTGTTGCATTGAGGAAGAGGTTTTGATTGTCGAGGCACCCAAATTTGATTAGCACCTTCATAGTAGCCTTGAGCTACAAGTAGCAGCTTCTCCACCCACATTTTAATACTATTAAGATATCGTGATTGTGGTAGTCTTGGTGGAGTTTTCTTTTGGGTTGGTGTGAAAGGTTTGGGGCCCTCCTTGACTTTGGTTGGTGCCGAGGCTGCAAGTTTGAGACTCATGGACATTGTTGATGATGATGAGGTTATAGTCTCTTGTGGAGTGGCTATCGATGAACGAGGCCTTTGAGCATGTGGTTGTTTCCTTCGATGAGGTTTGTCGGATAAAGATGCATAGGCTCCGGGGTCTTTCCTTTGATTTCCTTGTTAGAGATAGATGGTTTGGCTCTGGGAACTTCTTCAAGAATGCTGATTACGAGGTTTTGGAATCGAACTTAGTAGGTGAGGATGGGGTTGAAGGAGTAGATGCTTTATCAGAGTCGGTCGTTGACACAGATGGTAGGTCATTGTGTAGAGGAGCTTTCCCTACATCATTGCATGTAGGGAAATCCAACCATACCATGATAGAATATTCTAAAGGAACCATGGAAGTTTTGATTGACTCGGCTTTAGATCCCATTTCTGTTTCATACTCCAATTCACTTTCATCCTCATTTTGGCTTTTAGCTTTTTCAAGAGTACCCAATAAGTACACTGGCACACTTGGCCCTCTGACAATTCTTAATGAGGTCTATTTGGAAACTTGCGAATCCTCACAGTCCTGTTTTATGGAGTTCATTATGTCCTTGTATAACTTAGGTTGAGCCCTTAAAGGTGCAAGTGCTGACGTGATGCTGGCTTTACCAACAACAATGAGAGAAGAGCATTCCTCCAAATGAGGTTTTGAGAGACTGTTTTAATCTTATAAGGGAATTATCGAATTCCTCACGTGCTTTCTCAAGCGTATAATTTGTATAATCTGTTTCAAATGACTCTTCTGTAGAGAGTATGTCTTCCTCTTGAAAGAGGAAGCGGTACTCATCTAGGCTTTGTATTTTGGTTGCTGTTTTATGATTGGCATTATGAGGCTCAATCACAACCGGTGCCCCTGTAAGACATTCAACCAAGCTAAGCATGCTCTCCTGAGCTTGCTTTTTGCATTCCACATATGTCATGTGATTATTATTATCCATTTGGGGTGGTTGGGTGGGTTCCAGTTTCTTGATTGGTCTATGTGGTGTACTGAACGAAGAGTAAGAACTTGTTTCATCCTCACTTAGTGATGTACTAGAACTTGTTTCATTCTCTGACTTTCTTTGGTGTGTCAGTTTTCCATGCGACGAGATCAAATTTTCTTTTGGTTTTTTGTATTCCGTGTCGCACATATAAGTGTCGAGGTTTGTGTGGTGGTCTTTGAGATGGATGCTTCTGCATCTTGTATAGCTTTTGGCTCTTTTGTGTTTATGTCCCCTTTTGGGTTTATGTCCTCTAGAGGCTCCTTTTCTTGTCTTTTAATTCGACCTTGGTTTTGACAGTTTGTTGTCCTTTATTTTTCTTGATTTTAGAAGGTTTTTCTCCTTCTTTTGGGTTCTGTTTTAAAGCATGTTCTTCTATCCATGTTGAGGTATTGTCTTTTGCGTTTCTTTTGACTGTTTCAAGGTTTTAAAGTTGGTCTTGATCGCGTCAGCATCATGCGATGAACTAGCTTTTCCTAAGCATAAGTTCAACGCATGTACGTTAGTGGGGCGATTGGGATTTTCAAAGGCTTCACATCTCTGTTCAAACATTTGAATAAATTAAACAGGGTCTGTTGTTCCGTCATATTTGCCCATAAATTTAGAAATTTGTACGGCCATATTTCTGTATGAATCACTGAGGCCATATGTGAGTGCTCTTGTTGGAAGAGACTCAGTGAGTCCTTGGGCCACCCCCCTTCTTAGACTAGTCAGTATGTCTAAGGTGTGGGCATCCAAGAAAGGGTTGGTACTTATAGGATTTGCGGGAATGTTAAAGCAAGGGGCCAAAGCTCGATGGAATCAAAGCGATAAGGGGTGTAAAACCCGATGACATGCTTGTTATAGGTATGGCCAATGGTATTGGGAGGTGAATTTACAGCATAGATCTCAATGGCTCAAAAATGTCAGCCCCCCATTGGATTTAGTCCTTGTGTGATCCTTGGCACTCCCTCTATCGTGGCCATGTCGAAGTGCCTAAATGCTCCTTAATGAGTAATCACAATTTTATTTTATTTTTGTATTCTCCCATAGCCCGTTACAGTCTCAAGAGGCTTAGCGTCCCTTCCTTGGGTCAAACGGGTGCCTGTTCGCCCTAATTAGCTTAGGCACTATATGCACGTGAACCTCTTAGAGATATTTTTTCAAAAAAAGCGTATGCTAGGAGCTTCCCAGATGGAAAAAGAGGTCTTAAAACCTATTTTCCATCACTGTCTCAAGACGAAAAAAAATTCCAAGAATTTTCTCCATGTTTCGCAAAACGTTTTTTATGGGTGTTCTAAAAGGAATTTTGAAAAACTCTGTATGTGGAAGTTGTAGTATTTTTGGAGTACTACAACTTTGTTTCCCTAAGTCGTTCGTGATTTTGTCATTTAGACCCTCAAAAAGTAGCCCGAATATGGCCTCGTTATCATTTTCGAGCTAATTTTTACGATTTTTCGTGGTTTTTGGATTGTTTTTGTCTTGATTTCTGGGTCGAATTTTGAGGCTACTGGTCGAAGGCCAAAATGGTCAATTTTGACTTCAGACGGCCCTATTCAAAGTTAAAGAGCTCGATGTCAGCTTTCCAATGATCCCTAGAGCACCTTCATCGGATATACGGTTTAGGAGATACGGGCCTCCAAAGTTTCACGCACTGAAACTTTAAATTCACGCCATGAATCGACAAACCACAGAAAATTAGATTTTTTTTTACGCCTAATTTTTCACGGGGCTAGATATTTTTTTCCACAGCCGAAATTTCTTTCACGACCAAAAATTTTTCGTCGGAATTTTTCACGGCCAGATTTTCTTCGCCGGAATTTCTCACGACTAGAATTTTTTGCTGGAATTTCTTTCACAGCCGGATTTTTTTTATATATAGTCTAGTGGGAAATACGAATTTCCCTTTTTGGGAGGGAATATTTTTTGAATTTTAAAAGGAAAGGGGTATGGGCATTTTTCCAAAAAGATAAGTGGGAATAAAAAAAGTCAACCTTTTAATGACACCCCTCATAAATGACCCCGAAAATGGACAATTTTGACAACTCATGAGCATCTACTCATTGAATGCTCATTAGTCTTAATGAGTTATATAAAAAAGTGATTAAAAATTAATCCTTTTACTAATCTTTCTCTCTTTTACACTAATCAAGGACTCTAATTAACCACTAATCCCTAATTAATTCACACAATTGAGCACATCATTGGATAGAGCAAGTGAGTGCTAATCTTTGTGCATCAATAATTGTGTAAATTAATCTAAAATAGGGAATCAATTAGACTCTTAATTATGGTCTCCTCTTTTAAGACAAAATTAAGCAAAGAGAGTCAAATTTCTCCAATTGATGTGATTAGGTGTTTTGATGCATCTAGATGCTCTCAAAACACTCAAAAATACCAATTTCGCCTACTCATATAATCCATTTAGACCCCAATAAACACATTTTCTAATTTTTTGGCCTCTTGAACAAGATTAATCACCCTTAATGACAAAAACCAATCCATTAAGAGAAATTAGTCAAATTCAAGGATTTTTTTATGGTTTTAAGAAATTTTTTGAAAGATTAAGCTACTCCTAATGCTTGCTAACACTCTAATCCAAATAATTTCAACAACAAACACACAATTAAACTAGAATTAATGATCTTAGTTCTATGTTTAACACTGAAGAGAGCTAACATTCACTAAAAATTACATTCTATTGCATTGTTTGATGCAATGGATGCAAACTAAGCCTAATACAAACTATGTGCAAGCCCTAAGAACATGAAAAACCACAAAAACAACAAAGTAATCTAAAAATTAAACAAAAAGCATTCTTTTCAAAAACAAAAAAGAGAGCTATTCTACACCAAAGTGTGTGTGTGTGTGTGTGATAAATTAGACTTTATACAACCCTTCATATGTAGAAAGCCTCAATAAAAACCCTTATTAACTATATATGCAAAGGGGTTTTACATGCAAAGACCATGTTACCCATTGTGTATGTGTTGTTTTTCCAAACTTAGAAAAAACAAATATTGTGCATTGACATACGCATTAGATGAGTGAACCCCCTTGCTTACACTCTTTTCTTCATTAGATTAATCCATTGTACCCTCTTGTAATTACTTTGATCACTTGGATATATCTACAATACTTTTAGGGTTTTGTTACATATTGTGTACGCTCTTAAATCCTATGTGACAACCATCTTAAATGCATGGGATCTGCACATTCCTAGCATAAGACATAAGATAAGCACCCATCAAAGGTACAGCCATGTGCTTGTGGAGTAGTTTGTTGTCTTTTTTTTTCCTTGCTTTGCTAAGCCACCTTGCTAATTTCCCTTGTAAACCCTTCTTGTGTTTTAGCTTTTCTTACTTTGCTGGGTCGCCTTACTAATTTCCCTTGTAAACCCTTCTTGTGTTTTATACTTAATAAAGTCTCATTATCCTTTGTTTGAGCAATAATTGTTGATCTATTAACGGGAGAAGACATGTCAAAATCCTTTGGTTCCTTTGTGTTAAAAAATAATATTATTTCTTTGTGATTTAAGGATGGCTAATCTATAGAACATAGTTATCTCATCTGCCATGCAACCCGAGAACAAAGTTATCTCATCCCTCACCAATCTTTATCACTTATGCATTTAGCATGGATATCTACATCTTCTTTTTTCATGAAAGCAAAGAATTCATAACTATATCACTCCTCTTTTTATCTTTTCTTACAAAATATGCTCACATCTCTATCCTCGCATCTTTTATCACCTCTTCCATAGAGATAGTAATATAGTCCTCCTTAATTATGTTCCTTGGTAAACCCATACATAGGCGTTTAGACTAGTTCATAATACATTTTGAAATCATATGCCTTAACTTTAAAATGCTCTTTCTTTGACCCACCAATGCATTCAAATCATTGGCAAGGTTCTTCAAATTCTAATAGAGCCTTGAAAAAGATTCACACTTATTTTATGCCTACTCTTAACCATAAAAACTTGTCACTATTAGTATTGGTCAATAAAAAATTCACAATCCAAAGAATATTGTTGCCATCCTTGCTACACTATCTTAAATGTTGTTTCTATTTCCACTACACAATCAAAACTTTACCTTGGATACCATAGGATTCTATGTGGAGGATCGAGGGTACTATGCTTCCATTTATCAAGAGTACTCAAATGCCCATTGCTTAAAAGTAATGTACCTTGAAGCACTATTGTTTGCATAGTACTCTTGATAAATGGAAGCATTTATCAAGAGTACTTAAATGCCCATTGCTTAAGAGTAATGTACCTCGAAACACCATTGTTTACATAGTACTCTTATGCCCATTGCTTACATAGTACTCTTTATAAATTCTTCCATTTATTAAGAGTACTCAAATGCCCATTGCTTAAGAGTAACGTACCTTAAAGCACCATTGTTTACATATAAATATTTGAGACTTGTGGCCTTATCCTTTGCTATCCACATCAATTTTATATTGATGATGAGGTCGTTTAAGCATTATTACATATTGTTTTTCATCATTAAAATCATGACATGACTTTGGTGTTAATATTTCGATCTTATCACTCAACCTTCCAAGCAATTGGTATCTACTTTCAATATCCATGTTAGAGATTGACAGGAAACACTATAAGGTAAGACTAGAAAATATTATTTATATGTAAAAGTTTGCATATAAATAAGGTTCAGGGGATTTCAAATTGGAAATACCTAAAGGAATGGTCAATAGGCATTAAGGTCAATAGATGGTTCATAAGGGAAGCCCAAAGGCTACAGAAGTAGGTGCCCCCTTCTAGGGGGAGTTGAGGAGGCATGGATAATGAAAGGGCCATGCCTAGCCATTGAAAGGTCAAGGGGCTGAAGATGGAAAGCCATGCATCACGTAGGCCTATATAACCATGTGTTTAGGGTCCATTTGGGATATGGTTGGGTGGAGAATCATTTGAAGTTCTAGTCTTACAAGTCCTCAAGCTATTGATGCAAGGAGCATTACATTAGTATCAGAGCTAAGTTCTATCTCTTTCATGTTTCCATTGAGCTACTCATTGCTAATTCCAATATCTACTCCTTAATCTCTTCTCTATTCATTTTCATAAGCTAATCCTTAATCTTTCTCTATTCATTTCCATAATCCTTATACTTCTCAAATCTTCCCCATAGAAATACCTATTACTTAATAGATTGGGCATACCTCTTGCCTAATTGATTGAGCATACCTCTTGCCTAATAAATTGGACATACTTTGGAGATTCTATATGAAGCAAGTGGAGTACATGACAACCTTCAAGAATCATTGAAGCAAGTATCAACACAAGGAGGAATCAACGGGATTGTTCTTCACATCATTACAGACAATTCATAATTACCCAACCAAGTAAGATCGTTGTGTTGCATCTTTTTTTTTTGCTATGTAAGAAACTTTCCATTTTGCTTATTTTTAGAGTAAATGGCTTCTCAAGGCGGGATGAAAATGGGGAGAAGGGGAAAAAACCAATGTCCTCTTTCCACATGGAAGAGGATATTACGAAAACAAATGAAATAGATATGCAAGATTTAGATCTTAATGAGTATGAGGATATAGAAATGAAGGAAATGAAAGAAAAAATCTCTAATATAGAGAATAAACTTGAGAAAATGATGGGTCTTCTTAGCTCCTTGATGGGAGGAGCGGCAGGATTGGGAGTAAAAGAAATATCTAAAAACATTGATGAGGGAAGAGAAAAAACTCTAGAAAAAGGATTGGAGCCGAGGGTCCCAAAACTAGAGACCAAGGTATGGTATTCAAAGATTTAAAGACAGCCACTTTTAGTGGAGAAGAGAAGGAGAAAAAACTCTAGAAAAGGGATTGGAGCCATAGTTGAAGAGGGTCCCAAAACTAGAGAACAAGGTATGGTATTCAAAGATTTAAAGACAGCCACTTTTAGTGGAGAAGAGAAGGAGAGAAATAAAGGAAAAACAAATTGTTTGCCAAAAAAAAATTCTAAATTATTTGAAAGTAGAAGTTAAACAAAGCTCAAATTAATTATTCAACTTATGAAAAAGAACTATTTGCAATTGTGCATGCGGTTAAAAAGTGGCGTCATTATTTGTATAGTGCCAATTTGAAAGTATTGTCTGACCATGAAAGTCTTAAATGGTTAAGTACTCAAAAGGAGGTAAAAAGTAGAAAGGTTAGATGGACTGAAATCGTACAAGAGTTTGATTTTCAAATCAAATATAGAAAAGGAAAATTTAAGATCGTAAGAAAGATGCTCTAAGTCGAGCACCCATGATAAATGAGTTGGGTTTTACTCAACAAGAAAGCGAGTTGCTAGCACACTTAAAAGAAAAATATACTGATGACCCTAGGTATCAAGTAGTTTGGAATTACTTGATTAAAAGAGATAACTTGCAAATAGGAAAATGCAGCTGTTGTTAGTGATAAAAGGGTATCACTTAAAAAGATAATGGTTCAAAGGAAACACTATAAAAAGATCGCTAATGCCTGGTAAAGATAGTTAATGCCTGGTAAAAGTGACATGAATATCTATAAATAAGAGTTTAAATCATTGGAAACTCTTTATAACACACACACACACACTCTCTCTCTCTCTTTAACACACACACACTCTCTCTCTCTCTCTCTATATATATATCTCTCTCTCTCTCTCTATATATATATATATATATCTCTCTCTCTCTCTATATATATATCTCTCTCTCTCTCTCTCTCACTGTCTCTATTTCTCT